>NC_136498.1:42325227-42337727 GCF_053919585.1 Euprymna scolopes | reverse complement strand
CTAGTCGAGAAATCGACTGCAGATTGAAATGTGATGAGAAAATGGTACAAAAAAGCACCAAAACACCAGTAGTGTTCGTGATGTCCCTGAATCTGGTCGTACTAGAGTTACTTCTAACAGGAAGACAATGCTATCAAGATCTGCAGCCCAAGAAGAAGATTTGAAACGGCTCCCGAAATTCAACAACAGTACAATCTTGTTAAAAAGGGCTCTCTTTCTACTGTCAAGAACAGATTAAAGGAATTTAATTTGCGAGGATATGTTGCAAGACACAAGCCAATGATTTCTGTAAAGAACAGTAAGCGCCGTTTGGACTTCGTCAGATGCAATGAAGATCATGACTATTCATATTGGCCAAAAGTGCTTTTTAGCGACGAAAGCAAGTTCAGTAGGGTAGGCAGTGTTGGTAGGCAGTATGTCCATTGGAGGAAAGACGAAGAATTTAATCATAGGTGCTCAGTTTCAACGCTACAAGGTGGTGGACCTTCAAAAAAAACATATGGCATTACATCAAGCAACAGCTGCGCAATGATAAAATTTCAAATTTGGAAGAACTTTGGACTAAAATTAAAGAAAAGTGGGATGCCGTTTCCTCGGAGTATTGCTGCAGTCTAATTCAAAGAATTCACAAAAGATTGCAGGCTGTCAAATTGTAGGCGCGCTATGCTACTAAATATTAACTAGTTCATTGTGTTCCTGTTGTATTCATGTTGCATTAATGTGCTAAAGTTACATTTAAATAACAATTTTCCAATTTTCCCTTGTGCAGACTTTCTTTTTGCCTCCTCAATTTGAAGTTATTTTTTTAAATTGATGTGAACACTAGAATATTTCAATTAAAAGTCAAATATCAACAAGTAAAATTATAGAAGAATAAAAGACTAAATGAAATGGGGTATAGTTTTTTTAAACAGTTACATTAAATTTAGATTAAATTTGCAGTTTTTGAAAAAAAATACAAGTGCGGACTCTCTTTTTGCCGCCTGTATATATATATATATATATATATATATATATTACATACATATATATATATATGTGTGTGTGTGTGTGTATACGTATATATACATAAGTATATATGTCTGAATATATATATGTATGTATATATATGAGTATATATATATGTGTATATGTGTGTGTATATGTATATATATATAAGTATATATATGTGTGTGTATATGTATATACATAAGTATATATATGTGCGTGTGTATATGTATATATATATATAAGTATATATATATGTATATATATATATGTGTGTGTACATATATGTGTGTGTATGTATATATATGTGTGTGCATATATGCATGTACATATATGTATATATATGTGTGTGTATATGTGTGTATATATATATATATATATATATATATATATATATATTGTAAAAGGGAAAATATTTATGTGCTACGTATTAGCATGAAAAAAAAAAGAGCTTGAATGAGTCAAGAATGTATTTTATTAAAATAGACAGTTGATAACTGTAGACCGCCCCAATCTTCATGGCCTTGTGCCAAGTTGTATTTTTACCGCAGTAAAATGTAGGAATATTTCTTGCACAAGATGTACAAAAAAAAACATTAAAAAAAAAAAAATGGGGGTATAAAACTCTGTAATAGTGGCGGGTGGATACCCACATTTGATCCTAATGATAACCCGGCACAATCGCGATTTATTCACCAAACAACACATCTTTCAACAGTTTGCTATCATTTGCACATAATCCAAATATCACATTCATAACATCTTAAAAATTCATTAATAATAAATTATATATATGTCATCATATAAAGCAGATGTTAAACTGAGTATGATAATTCTAGGTTTTTATCCTGCAAAAAATCAGCAAAGGTTGACTTAGAATGAACACTTTATGCCAAGTGGTTGAATATGGTTAAATTTTTATACTCATTTTTGAATTAAATACTACTCCCTATTAATCGCCAACTGTGTATCGATCGAATGGATACCATAACACTTAGTTTGCTGCACCTTAACATTACAAAGGTCCGTACAAAATTTCAGCCAGATCGGCCCAATAATTTCTGCAAAATCTTCTAGAGTAAATGTGATATTGCAGTGACTAATCCCTATCGAAACATAACTCTTCATCGAACAGATACATAATACTTAGGTCGCTGTACCTTATCATAATAAAGATCCATACAAATTTTAGCTAGATTGACACAGTAGTTTCTGAGAAATAGTGAAATGGACAGACAGATAGACAAACTCAGAGAAATATAATACAGATGGAATTTTAATGGACTGTGAAGACTCTATAATTATGAAAGAACTACATACGATATGTAGTTAAAGCAAAATAAATCGTTTGGGACTATAAATATAATTTTTAACGCTATTGATAATGTTTGCCCATTCTTTTATTTTTGGTTATCACTTGAATTGGAATTCATCTTTTGAAAGATGACATAAATCATAAATCTATGACGTCATGTCAAAGCTGTCATTATTTTGTTAAGGTAATGTTTTAAGCTCTATTTATAAGAATGTTCAAATAATTCAGTTGGTAGAAACTT
Organism: Euprymna scolopes; assembly: GCF_053919585.1. Classification (NCBI taxonomy): domain Eukaryota; kingdom Metazoa; phylum Mollusca; class Cephalopoda; order Sepiida; family Sepiolidae; genus Euprymna; species Euprymna scolopes. The sequence goes on along the minus strand of NC_136498.1, from coordinate 42,335,184 downwards.
AGATTGAAGATCTTAAGATTTCGTTCTCAATTTCCGGTCATGGAGTTCATTTTAATTTATTGTGAATGTATTATTGACTATTAATACAATCTTCTCAATTTTGAAAAGCAGTTAAAATCTTTGATATTTAGAAATAGGATAAATTCTGCAAGGTATTTATTACTATGACAAAATCTCTATTTATATTAGACTAGCGGAGGTACCCGACATTGTACTAGTTTTTAGGTGGTGTAGTAAGGACCTCTCTGGGGAGGGGAGGTCAAAACAACAGTAGCAGGGGTACCTGGTGTTGCCCGGGTGTGTGTAGGTGGTGTAGTAAGGAACTCTGAACAAACAAAATGTGGTTGTAGCGAGTGGGGGGAGGTATTAAAAAAAAGTTATAGTAGGCAGGCAGGCTCGAACCCGTAACGCAAAGGAGAAACAATATTATATAAAATTAACAAAATGGCGCTGTGTCTTGTTTGGGGGTGAAAATTGAATTTAAAAAAAAAAGAGATTAAAAAAAAACGTGACGTCTTAACCGATGTCTCCATCACCTGACCAGAAGTTCAGAGCATTGAAATTAAGTGTAGTCAATTGAAAAGAAGATGATGATTTGCTAAAATGTTGGAAAAAAACCCAAAAAAAACAAAAAAAAAAAAAAAAAAAAAAAACCACCCCTCATTGTACAAAACTGTTGAGTTGAGGGTAAAGGAATGAATGTTTTTGGCCAATTTTTTTTATATTTGTTGTCTGAAGGACGGAGCTTTAAAATGCTACCGATTTTGTCAGGATCCGTCACCTCTGTCGAAAGTTTTTGCGACACACACATTCTGCCGTTTATATATTAAATGGGGAGTGGAACAGGTTTGTAGCCATCTTTTATTGAGCCTTCTGGGAAATAACCTTTTTCTAATCTAATCTAATTTTAATCATAAGCTTATGCTTAAAGAATAAAATCAAATTATTTAAAAATTATTTTTGTTATTCACCTCAAACAAGGCACAGGATCTAAGGGGTTACTATTTGGGATACTATCTACAGGGACACTATGAAGGGAGTTGAGCAGGGTGATTTCTGTTCACATTACATTTGAACTTCTGCATGTCAATACAGTCAAGAAAGCAGGAAATAGGGAGGAAATTCCAAAGTCTAGTAGCTCGAGGAAAGAAACAGTTTGGATAGAATGATTTTTGGCATCTAGGGATCTTCAGAGTGTAGGTGTGGGATTTTGTCAGGTTAGTTGGGTGACGGGGGTACAAGCGGGCACAAGCGTTACGAGTTCGCTAGAGTATATTCAATTAAAATACTTATAAGAGAGGCACAAGGATGCAATATTGAAGCTATGACACAGGGATTGGATGCCGATATGAATATATATTGCTGATCGGGAATAATTTTAAATAGCGATAAATTTAAATAAATAAAATAGAGATTGTTATGATGACGCGGGACCAGATCAACGTTGAGTGTCATCACTAGCAGTGTCAGATGTCGCCATTAAAAATGAGTGATAAACATTTAAATAATTAGACTCACTATCTTTCAAAGCTCATAACTACTTGAAAGATGTAATTCAAACCCTAATTTTTTTTTCAATAAAAGGAGCAAAGATCAAATTTTTAAATAATAATCTTTGTTTGAAATAAAATAAGTACTACTCCAGCAGGTATTTCACTGCCGATGTAATCCTCTATCTGTATAAAATGGAGTGCTGTTGCCACATCTGGGCAGGAGTTGCTTAGCACACCCTATCCAACCTTGATAGAGTTAAAAACTGTGTTTGCCTTTTTCTCTTCCTTGCAACCCCTTTCCCACAGAAGAAACATTGCGAACCTGTCTCTGCTCTATCGTTACTCCAATCTATGGTCCCTTCTTGCAAAACTTTCATTAAAAACATTTGACAAGTTATAACTACTATAAACGATTTTCCTCACTCTCTATCTGTGCCTAAGTCTAAACACAGATTCTATGAACAAAGCTTCTTTTCCAGAACCACTCTCCTGTGGAACGCTGTTCCACTGTCCTGCTTCTCGGTTGAATACAACATAGTAATCTTAAAATCCAATGTAAACAAGTTCTTGTTCAACCGTCCTCATAAATAATCAAATTCTACCCAATTTACACCATTGACAATTACTACACTCCCATCTTACATTCATTAACCCTTATCCTTGAGTGGTCTTCGGGCCTTGATAAGTGGTGGCCCTCAAGAAAAAAAAAAGTACTTAATTAAACGGGGAACCATACGGGTTTACAAAGCCACAGTTTCTGCATGTATGAAGTATTATTACTACGTCTGGTTTGGTGAATCTATGCCTTTTAGATAGGGTCCCAAAAAGTCTCAAATTTAATAGGTTCAGCAGTGTCAGCCAAGCTCAAACCTCTGTCCCATCACCAAAATATCACATCTCCATGCCTGTTTTACAAATACTTTAATAAAATATGCTCTGATGAACTCATATCTCTTGAGCCCACAACAAACCTGTTTAGCAACAAAATCCCACGTCTTCACTGTAGAGGTCTCTAGATACCAGAAAGCCTTCTACTCTTCTGGTTTCTTCTTTTGAACTACTAAACTTCAGAATTCTCTCCCTGTTTCCTGCTTCCCTGATTATACTAACATGCAGAAGTTTTAATGTAATGTGAACAAACATCTTGCTGCTCGCAATCCTCTGTTAGACATGATCTGTGGCGTTTCATGTTGCATTATGACTTGTTTGGGTGACAGAAAAAAGATGGGCAGTTGTAGCCAGAGGAAAGAAATTTCAGAGTTTATGACTGCATTGATGCTTTATTCTGTCAAAAGATCGAATTGTTTGTTTATTTACTATGTCTCTTTTCGTGTTTCTTAAAGAGGAAGTAATGCCTGGAAGGAGGATTCATAAAAATAGATCCCATTTATTATGCCCATTTTGGTGTCTTTTATTTTAATTAAACCAATTTTTCTAAATATATAAAATAAGGATTTTGGTTACTTTCCCGTAAGTACCCAATATTATTCTAACAAAGAATTCTTATTAGAAAAATATCGGGGGAACCAATGCCAACAATAAAATCTTTGGGTTCATATGATTATGATGATGATGGTTCATCAGGAAAATGATGTCAAAAACAAACACAATCATATCTAAATAATTAAAAACAAGGAGAATTATAAACTAAGCTACAATCCGTAGGTTTAACTACCTGACTAGACAGTAGAATTGAAAGGGGAAGGCTTCGAAATAATGTTTGGTGGTTAAGAATGTGTCAGCTTGTTCTCGCTCTGTGACCGACTACTTCGCTTTCTGTTTGTGTTGATCTATATAAATATTCTTTCCTCCCTGGAATGTTTAATATTTCTAATTGTCTATTATCTCAAATTCTTTGAACAATATCCTCTCATATATTTCTGGTCAAATTATGCATTTCAATAAACAATGTTGGAAAGTTCCGCATTCCTCAAATGAATCGATTTGTGTGTGTGTGTGTGTGTGTGTGTGTGTGTGTGTGTGTGTGTGTGTGTGTGTGTGTGTGTGTGCAACCCATCAAATACCTCTCTTCCTGGTGTCACCTGCCAGATATCCAACACTAAGTGAAAGTGATTTTGTGGAACAAATTGGATTCAAACTTGGAACACCTAGGTTGCCAGTCCATGTTGTTAATCACTTGACTACCGTCGCCTCTCGCCTGATGAACTACGTTTGGTTAACCATAGGCATTTCTGTTCAAAGTGTGTGGGGTTTTTTTTTGTCTACAATTCAATAAAATAAAATTGTTTTTATAGCATTTTACGATTATGATCCGTACTTTTGATGGAAAAGACGTTTGACGTCAGAGCTGTTGCCTGGCAACAGTTGGGACATGCGGCCAACTCTTTGAAGAATCGACATCTGATTTGTTTTTCAATAACAACAACACTTGTTGCTGCTCTTGTCTCTCTTTTATTCTTTCTCTTTACTCTCTCCACCTCTGTCTTCTTCTCCTTTCTTTTCTTCTTTTTCTTTTTCTTCTTCTCTTCCTCCTTCTTCTTTTTACGTATGTATAGGTCCCCCACACAAAATCCGATTTACTTGTCTCCCCACGAGGGTAAAGTTAGGCACAGGAGTGGTTTTTATAGTGGGGGGGAAATCCATATTCCGAAATAGGCAACTCTAGAGTAATACAAAAATTAAAATTACCTCAGTATAAAATGGGACAGAAAATATGAAGTGCAATATCAGAACAGATACTACGCTTTGCTCCTAGCCAAAAAGACAAATTCCCACACAAATTATCACCTCTGATCACATACTGGTAAAATAGCGTTCTTTGAAGCCTGGCTGTAAATGGCTAATGAGTTTCCCTAGGATCTGTGTGATAATAAGTCTCCACAGGATTCCAGTAATCTTCTCTACCCTTCCAGTGAAGATTTAGGTAGCACTTTGTCTCGTTAGTCTTTCCATCTTCTCAGACTCTCCACTGTCAATTTTTGTAGCATCATCCAATGCTGGTGATACTATTATATATATTTTTATTTTGGTGGAACTGATGAGGGTATGTCAGATTACGATATTTTTCTTTTAACGATGGGAGTTTATGAAGTGTCCAGTCTGTACTCTTCATTTGGTAAGAAGAGAAAGGTGTTTGATTATAAGGACAAACTCCTCTTTTACATGTTGAATCAATTTTATTTATCCATAATTTCACAAACAAACAGCCAGGCACCAAAAATATTTATGTGGCTAGAAATACAGAATGTTAACAGACACGTGTACATTTATATGGGAATATATGACACAAGGTGGGGAAAGTTGGATTTGAGAAGCCAGAGCTGTAGAGGACGAGCACTCTGGTTTGCAAAAATGCCTGGACAACCTTATCTGAATTCCCGTGTAAGGGCACCTCAAGCGATTAACAATAACCTAACCCCATCACAAAAGGTGAAAAAGCAAAGTCTGAGTGGGTGGACCTCCTAGAATTGTACAGGATGATACCACATCTAACAAAAAAAAGAGACCTCAACAATGGCCTAAACTGTTGTGGGTTTTAGAGTGGAGAGAAAATGAATATTGGTTTACTTTTAATCCGTTTAAAACTAGTGTAACCTGTGTGTTTTTTTTATCTGTGGCGTGGTTACTGGCATTAGTAAGAGCCTATCTTGGAGCCTATTTGAATAGCCAAAAATTACATGGATGTTTAATATGAATTGGCGTAAAATGCTATGGTTTTAGCGAAGGACGAAAATGAATGATATTTATATGAACCATGCATATGTAATAAAATGAAATGAAATATTGAAATAATACAATAGTCACCAAGTAACAAGTGCTACCTAATACATAAACAGAGTTTCATAAATGCAAAAATGAGAAGTACAAAAATTCAGAAGAAAATATATTAGATATAAGAAACTAGCAGGACCCGTTTCCATGCATTGCCTGGGGGACATTTAAAAAAAAAATACCAACTAAAAAAAATATTAACTATTCTTTTTTAATGAATATACGCTTAAAATTAATTTACTTTTGTTAACATGTTCATGTAAACACTCTAAAATATAATTCATGAGCCTTATTTCCGTGCTATTTGATTTTCATAAATTAATGAAATTCTATTAAGTGATCAGTAGATACTTCCGATGCTTGCTATAAAATCGGTGATGTCATGATTTTGTACATATTTAATAAAAGCATAAAATATGAATAATGGAAGTAAAGTCTAATAATTAGAAGACATAAGAAACATAAAGCCTTATATCAAAATTAATCATCTAAATCTTAAAAGAATTATTTTTCTAGAATGCGTTTTTCTTTAGAGTTCAACAGATTATACATGTTAATAAAAAGAATTTTTTTATTTTTAAAATAATAATATTGAATTCATCTGTATTGTTTATTTACGAATTCAAGGTGAACATAAAATAAATATTACTTGGAACCCTGTCTAAAAGGCATAGATTCACCAAATCAGACGTAGTAATAATACTCCATACATGCAGAAATTGTGGCTTTGTAAACCAGTATGGCTAACGTTAAAATTCCGAGGAAGTGTAATATATTTTGTTCAAATTTCATTAATTGAAATATAGGGGTGGGTATTACGTACAAAAAATAATTTTCATTATTTTTTTAGGGATACAAAACTTTATTATAGCTGTAAAAAAACTGTTTAGGTTTTGTTTCGTATCCATGGTAAAAAGAAGGACAGAAAGGAAAACATTTAGTGATAGTTGAAAAATAAATAAAATAAATATTTAAAATTTCATAAATATAGATTTATTCAATTATTTTTTTTCCATTAAATGTCTTGCCTTCATCCTTCCTTTATTAATAGCTATAAAAAATAATTTTCTGAATCCACTCAACTACATACACAATGAAAATATGAAATGTTAATGAAGCAATATTGGAAAATGCTGGAACCAATGTTTTTTTTTTTTTTCGTTAATAAGATTGTACAGGTAAAAAAAAATGTTATTCATCAGGAACACCAGGCTTCTGGAATGTTTAATATGCATCTCCCATTTGAAGTTCCCGAACACGATCCTTCCTGACGCTTTTTATAGGAACAAAGAGACAATCTGTGGCGTAGTCCCTGGTCTAGGTAGAGGCCATTTTGGAGCATCTTTGTATATAGCAAAGAACCACACTAAAATTTAATATGAATTGGAGTAAAAGGTTATTGTTTTAGCGCATGAAGAAATTGAAGGATATGTATGGAAAATGCACGCATATAAACTGAAATGAAACATTAAACTAATAAAAGAGTCACCAGGTAACAAATGCTGCGTAAAACATAAACAAAGTTTTATGAAAAAAAAATTAAACAAAAACAAGACTGAAAAAAAAAGTAGAAGTCAAAAGAAAAGAGTATTTTTATTCTGACTCAAAGAAGGAACTAGGAAGTTAAAAAATTTTTTTTTTTTTAAACTTCTTGCCACTTCAGAGAACGTTATTATTCAAAGAACTATGGGGTTATTTTTTTTTTTCAGGTAATTCCTTCCGGATAATAAGTTATTTTTGTCTGCAGATATTTCAACTAATCTACTCGAGAGGGCTTTTATTTTAAAATAGACGACATTACAAAATGTAAGCTTAAATTGCAAACAAAGGGAGCGAACTCTTTTCAACCTTTCTAAAAAAGATCCTACGTTGGTTGAAATCTCATATTACAGCAGTAAGTAAAAAAAAAAGGCTTTCTCAATCCGTCTTCCTTTCCTTCTTTCTTTCTATCTTTCGTATTGTTACCACATAAAGGACTTTCGTTGCAGCTGAGAGCAAAATTATAGCATTAGCTTTTTTGCCTCTAAGTTTCTTTTTATCTTTTCCTAATTAAATTGTTTGCTTGTTTCTATCCACGAGTCTTTTCTCTTCTCATTTTTTTGTTTTTACTTTTCTTTATCTTTGTATTGGTAACGTTTTTATACGTTGAAGTGACATTTATTGGAAGTGATGATAATAATTTCGACATCTCTTCATCTCGGACGCCAGAGTCTTGCTTTCATTAAAGACTCCTTTCTGTTTGTGAGCGGTGAAAAGGGTTCATTCTGTGATTTTTACGTATCCAGATGTTTGATGCTGAAAATAACAAAACCCGTTACATAATGTATGCCTAATAAATGTATTATGTATCAAGGTATCGGTGTTTTATTTCCTAATATTTATAATATCATTATAAATGTATTAAGCTATGAGAATTTAATGTAATTCTATGCTGGTTTCTGGTTCTCGTGTTTCGATTTCACTTGTAAATTTGAGTATAGTGATATACACTTCCATTCAATCTTTCCTAGTGAGAATATTTCCCACATATACCTACTCTCCTGCAAGCTGTTATATTTCTGACATATTTAACTGCCAAGTTGTCGACAGATTTCTTGGATTTAGTTGAAGTAGATTTTTCTCAGCGAAATACGAATTCATCAGGTAACTTAGACGCAATCATTTCAACATTATAAACTTCGCCAAGTAACTTAGATGAGTTCACTTCAACATTTTAGCGTCCTATTTAGATAAGAGAAGATGGCATGGTCAAAACATTCAAGTATCAAGTCCGAACTGCCAACTTCAGCTTGAATTTTATCACAAAACGTGGGAATGCGCAGTTCAGTCAATATGTAGAAATTTCCTTGGAGTCTTTTTGCTTTCATTTTTGTGTCTTCTGTGTATCTTGTACCAAATAATTACCGTTCTGATTATGACACAAAATTATAGGATAGAAAGACAAGATCTCATTCTGACATTTAAAAAGATGTTATTGATAATCTTCGTAAAGTAAAAGAGGAATAAAAAAAAGAAGAGTGTTAGTAATAAAAGAAGACCATGAGTATGGACGAAGACGAAAATGTTAAGAAATCCTAAGGCAAATTTATAATCAAAAGACTAAACATAAGAACAAAACTTGACCAAGAGAAAGGAACAACTAAGCTACGTTTCCCAAATCTCATTACATTACCGCGACGGCCACGGTAGTTCAAAGTAGGACAGAGATTAAACCATTCTTGTAATGATCCGGTCCCTGTTGATTTTGCAATGGGAGTTTAGTTCTGTGCAGTCCTAGGAGGCCCACCCTCCCAAGATTAACAAAACCCCTTCTCTCTTTGAGAAGGGGTTTGTTAATCGCCTGAGACGCCCTTACCGGGGAATGCCGACGGGTTTACCTAGGCACATTTTGCAAGTTAGAGCGCCCGTCCCCGGAGTCGCTAGCTTCTCAATCCCACTTTCCGACTCTAGTATCTAAGTTCTTGCAGTGGAAGAAAACTAGACAACCTTACCACCGCCTCGCCTCGATAGCAATTTGATCCAGGGACATTTTAAATTCCACTGCAAGAACTTAGATACTGGGGTCGGAAAGTGGGATTGAGAAGCTAGCGACCCCGGGGACGGGCACGGAATTTTGGATTTGTTATCAAAATCCGTGTTCCACGGTAACAAATTGAAAAGAGGGGGAAGAAAACAGAAACGTATAAAGAAAAATTTTCCGGAAATGGGAAACTAATAGAAATGACCAAAGAAATACAGACCCTAAACGTGTTTAAAATGATCCAAATTTATTAAAATAAAAGTTATTAATTGCTTTTATTTCCCAAAGCTAAGGTTTAAAAAAACCCTAAAGAAACATTTGAAATAAAAAACAAATACAAAAAAGCAACAATTCTTACTTGTAAAAAAGGCTGAAAAGAAAAGAACATATAAAAAGCAGAAAATAGTTCTTTTAAGTCCTTGTTTTAAGTTCAGTCTTTCTTTTAACAAAATGTTTTTTTTTCTTCTCACTAGAAAGGGAATCTCAAACAAAGTCTCTTTGGTTTTAAATGGAAGAAAAGGGGTAAAATATTTTTCCTTTGTGAAGGCTCAGATATCTTTAAATTCAAAGGGGAGAAAAAAAACCATAAAGCCGCTTTGGTAGGCTTTATGTGCACAAATAAAATAATTCTTACGTCTGTATTTCCAGAAAGTCCAAGATGTCGTGTCTTCCTTACGCGGGATAAATTCTGGCATTAATGTTTTTCGTCTTTTTTTTTCTTTTAAAATAAAAAAAGGTGTTCAGTGAAGGAAACTTCGGTTGAATTGTCTTCCAAGTTCCTAGAGCAAAGAGGGAATTTTCTTCCCTGGCGGTCACAAGGGCCGATATTCTGCTTGTCTTCTTCTCACCAAGCCGGCGGAATTAATTTCTGTCTTTTACAGAAAGGAAATCCCCAAAACACAACCAGTTTCTTCTGTTGGTCCTTTTGCGACTAATACTTTTCCAGTTGTAAGACCTTGTTGCCTTTTAATAACTGGTAATAAAATTACGTTAAAAGTTTAGTACCTATTAATGGAGTTCTAAACAACCGCCTTTCTCTAAAGGAGAAAAACTAGGAAAATTAATTTTAACGTCCAAACCTTTTTGACGGAGAACAAAATTAGTCTCCTCTTCTTAGGCCACCTAGGCTCGAACTGACGAAAACGGGGAAAGATCCTTTCTTTCTCCCTTCCTCATCCCCCCTCTCCATAGGGTGGTAGAGTAGCAGACTGC
>NC_136498.1:42190227-42322727 GCF_053919585.1 Euprymna scolopes | reverse complement strand
ATATTTAAAAAGTTTTCCAGCCCACGACTAAGACCTTTCCAATTAATACAGCCGGCATTCATTTTTAGCAACATTTATATAGTTTCAAGCGGGCTTTAAAGAAAAGTTTTATAGCTCTAGTATTGCACCATTGAGCCATGTAAATTAGAACTTTATGTTATTCGTTCATATGTAACCAATTAAATCAGTGACAATTTGTTGTTTACGTATTCTAGTCCCAAGGATAAGATAATGGCTGGAAGAATAATCTACTGACTATACTATATAACCACCCACCCCCACCCCTCAAAAAAAAGAGGAAGCAATGGCATGGGGAATGGTATTATGACCACAGAACAGGAGATTACTTCGAATGGGACAAGAGTTTTTTCATGTGTGTACTACAAATAGAAGTGCCTATACGAAAAAAGTCTGGAAACTTATTGAAGACACCTGGTACATTATATTCTGTTCTACCTAAATCTGCTGTTCGAGTCTTGCTTTATGACCCTTTCATACGGCCACATCATGAACTAAATTAAGTATTAAAAGATAGTAAAATAGGAGAATATAGTTTCGAATATGGAAAGACATATGCTAAATTTCCATTTGCAAAAGAATATCATTAACTGTTGTGTCGTGGAACAACAGTGAAAATAAGAACAATCAAGTCGAGGTCGATTAAGGAACAAGTGTATTAACAATAATATACAAAGATAGGAAAGCGTGTATATGCACTCGGCTAGCAGTTGAAGTGCAGTCGCATCTCTCTCCCCGGTGTTGGAATTACTAGCGCAATTTATAGTGCTAAGGTGCTAAGCGGTGTAAATTCCTCTGTTCAAGGAAGGCCGGTATAACATTAACTCAATCAAATCAACGACACGGTAGTTCAATATTTGTTAGAGTATACACTGTTGTTTTAATTACTTCTTTATTATTTTAATACATTTTTATTTTCATTTTAATTACCTTTTATTTTCATTTTAATTACGTCTTTATTATTATTTTAATTACGTCTTTATTTTCATTATAACTAAGTCTTTATTTTCATTTTAATTAAGACTTTATTATTTTAATTACATTTTATTTTCATTTTTTATTACGTCTTTTTTTAATTTTTATTATGTCTTTATTTTCATTTTAATTACGTCTTTATTATTTTAATTACATTTTTATTTTCATTTTAATTACCTCTTTATTTTCATTCTAATTAAGTCATTATTGCCAGTTTAATTACGTGTTTTTTGTTATTTTAATTACGTCTTTATTTTCATTTTAATTAAATCTTTATTATTATTTTAATTACACATTTATTGCCATTTTAATTGCGTTTTTATTGTCAAGTAAAAGAGGGTTAATTTAATGTACACATTTTATCTACACCGTCTATTATCTCTGATATTTCTGCACATGATATAGTTGTACGAAACTTGAAGGTTTGCAGATTCCAGAAATGACGTTGAAGATGTAACAAATATCTCTTTAGAAAGAGCCGATAAATTGTCGAACATGTCTCGTCAAAATTCCATTATTCATTAAAAATGGACGATTCGCAATATACGACAATCATTCAAAACCCCATTAAATGGGGATTATGTGTGGCGACAGGTATCAGAATAAATTCTGTTTGTGGTTATATTTTATGAGATGGAACAATTTCACATCATCTGGAAGAGTGGTTTTACACGGAAGTAGTCGTCTGCTCACATTTTTATATGCGAATTCAAGAGGAAAGGGAGGTAAACCGGCTTGCTTTTGCTTTTCTATAATTTTGTTGTCATAGAAATGTGTTTTTATGGATTTGAATCTAATTCAGCATAAATGTGACTGACCATAAAAACAGACATTCATATCGATCTTTAGAAGGAAGCTAATATTTGTTAATTTTCAACGCCATCAATATGTGTGAATGATCAAGACAATGACACGACATTGTTTTTTTTTCTTAGTTTTTATTGTACCTGAATATATTTTTATTGGCTTCTCCAAAGAAAGAAAAATGATTTCGCATTTTACAAGTTCTCCCCTTTCTTTATTTTTCTTTCGTTCTCTCTATTTATTTCTCTATTTTTTTTCTCCCCTCTTTTTTTGCCTCTTTCCATCGTCGCGCGATGCCTCCGTTCAGTCTCAAAAGATAAAGATAACCCCCTGTGGGGGGCAGTTGTGTGTATAACTGTGAGGCAAGGGCTGCGCAATCCCCCAACCACACCTCTCCTGAATCAGCACTGTTTGAGTCCAGTGACAAGGAAAAGTCCAAGACGGCTGGAAACAATGCCGAGATAAGCGGAGAGCACATACAGCACCTGGAAGTCCCAAATGGTCACCCATTTAGTATTGACCAGATTAAACGTTGCTTAACTTCGGTGATCCAGCGAGAATCGGTGTGTCAACGTAATTATGTCATATATCTCCATCATATGATGCTATGAAACTACTAAAAATAAAGGCACAACTCTTTGGTCCCAGAAGCGATCGGGATTTAGGAAGTGATAGGCATATTTGATTAAAATAGACACGCGTGACTTGATTTGAATAAGTAGAAATAAATCTAATATCTTATCCATTCAACGTGTCCGTTGTTTATTATTTACTGAAGTAAGATATGAATCTACACACACGCACACATTCGTGGTTGAAGTGAGTGCAAAACTTTAGGAAATGTGCAAATTACACGGAAATCGATGAACTATTGAACGTGTTACTTGTTCTATATATTTATTGTGTTTTTTTTATTTTTTTAATATTTATACAGGTTTGTTGTAATATTTCGGGAAGAGAACACCTTCTTCGAAGGAAGCATATACTTATTCGCCCGGTCATTTTCCAAATAAATCAAGACGTCATACTAATCGAAATCTGGACTTATCGGGAATCTTATTATTGACTGGGCGGCAAACAATAAATCACGTTCAATAAGCAGCGAAATCACAAATGACGGGAATGTTCGAGTTGTTAATTTTTTTCTCTTTTCTGTTTTTAGTAATTGATTTTCGTTGTTTTTATTTTGTGTTGTTTTGTCAAACTAAACTCGTTTCCTTCAATAATTACAAGAAACCTTCTCTACCACCAATAGCAATGGCCAATGACTCTTTATCTGAAAGTACATCCTTTAAACTCCTCGGCCTAACGCTCTCAGGAAACATGAGTTGGAACAATTATATCGAGAGTATCGCCAGGACCGCTGCGAAGAAGGTAGGTTCTCTCTACCGTGCTAGAAAGATATTAACGCCCGAAAGTATCCTATACCTCTATAAGGCCACCATTCGCCCATGTATGGAGTATTGTTGTCATATTTGGGCTGGTGCATCTACTACTGGTCTCTCGCTCCTGGACAAGGTTCAAAAGAGAGTCGCCAATCTGATAGGTCCTGAACTGTCATCTAAACTTCAGCCCCTGTCCCATCGACGAAATGTTGCATCTCTCTGCCTTTTCTACAAGTAATTTAACGGTGAATGCTCTGACGAACTGCAAGCACTTGTTCCCCCTCGATGTAAATACCCCCGACAAACCCGACAAGCAGCTAAATCCCACCCATTCACAGTAGAGATCCTTAGATGTAAGAGAGCCTTCTACAGTAGTTTCTTCCCCAGGACAGCTAGACGTTGGAATTCCCTGCCGGGTCCCTGCTTCCCCAACTGTACTGACATGCAGAAGTTCAAGTGCAGCGTGAACCGACATTTTGCTGCCCAACTCCCTACACAGTACCCCTGATACCCATGTCTCTGATAGTAGCCCCCTACAACAAAGTGGCAATATGCCTTGTTTGGGGTGAAAATGTAATAAAAAAATGTATTTATATTTTATTTGCAACTTATTTTTTAACAAAATTACTGCAAAGTTCCCTGAAATTTAGTCATTTCGATGTTGAATATTTGGTTGTCTGAGATGTGTATTATCTTATACTAGCCCTTGTAATCACACGAGGCTTTTTTTAAATGTAGGGTGTATAAGCTTTAGAGCTTATATAGTATTAGTGTCCCTATAAGTATTGGGAAATGGAGGAGAAGAGAAAAAGAAGTATAGTAAAAGCCAACAGAAAATAATTTTATTGGGAACAAAGGTATAGGAAATAGGGTTGATGAAAAGAATGGATAAGTAGTTGTTTATAAAAGGCACAAAAACGGAGATGACATGGGATTGCTGGCCAAGATATCGCAGTAATGGGGGAAAAATGGCCTGGGATATATTTAGGTTTAGTTTGCGGACACTTTGAAGATTGCCATTTAGGTTTCAGAAAGTGAAGATTTTTTTTTATTTTTGATCGCAAGAACTGGCAAGAAAGAAAAGGGAAATCACATTTTCGGAAATAACTTCATATTTTTAACTTCCACTTACTCGCCCAGATCGTCTCTTTATCCTTAATCCGCCTATTATTCCAACTGCTATATCGTGTTCACTCTCTTCACCTGAATCAGGGCCTTTAGTAGGTATTACGAAAACTCCGTCAACTTAGATCAAACCTACAACTTAACAGATATAACTCAAGCCTTGATATTTTCACCTTCTGCACCTCAGCACGTGCACACCTTGCCGTCAACTTAATAACGTGCATTATATTAATATTAGCCGTAAATGCAATACTTTAAACCAAGAGTCTCCAAAGTTTTGAAATAGTGGGGGGGCATATTGCTGACATTTTAGAACTGAGCGGCTTAAATAAATAACATTGATCTAGAGATGTTTTATATTGTCTTGCTCATTAGTTTTACTTGTAAGTGAAACTTGTTCTTCAAAATCCCATTTTTAATCATTTTCTGAACCAAAAGACAAAACATCACAAATAACGCATTTCCATTTAAAAAATATGTTCCTGAATAGGTTTACATTTTCCATAAGAGCTCTGTGAGCCAGATTAAAGACTTTGGCTGGTCGAATCTAACCCGCGGGCTGTAGTTTGAATACCCCTGCTTTATACAAAGCACACAATGTTTTAAACAAATTACACCGCACTATTACGAGAATTGATATTTCATATAGAAAAATGAAATGTTTTACATATTTGATACTTTGTGTAGAATATCAATATGAATAAAACAGTAAAAACAAAGTAAAGTAACTGGGAGAGTTTGTTTGTATGATCGGTTGGTACAAAAGGAACAGCAGAGTACACCTTTACTATAGTAGTAGTTTTTACGATGCCAATACTCGATTTCAAATCTCACGTAATTTCCAGGTTGAAAAAATATTTAAATTAACTCGATAAAAGATCGCAACAATATTAGCAGCTATTGTCTCTTCTAAAACTATCATAAAACTACAAAACACGTGTACTTTTGACTTCTGTGCAACACAATGAACTATCAACACAACACAAAGCAGAAACCCGACATATTGTATGTCAAAACAAAAACGTGACATACTGTATATCACAACATAAACGTGACATATTGTATGTCACAACAAAAACGTGACATATTAAATGTCACAACAAAAACGTGACAGATTGTATGTTGCAACAAAAACGTGACATAATGTACACCACAAGAGAAACGTGACATACTGTATGCCACAAAAGAAACGTGACATATTGTATCTTACAACAAAAAAGCTACATACTGTATACCACAAGAGAAACGTGACATATTGTATGTCACAACAGAAACGCATCATATTCTTTGTCACAACAGAAACGAGACATATTATATGTCAGAGCAGGAACGTGACATGTTGTATTTCAAAACAGAAACAGGATCTATTGTATATCACAAAAGAAATGTGATATAGTGTATGTTATAACAGAAACATGACATATTGTATATCACAAACAAACGTGACTTATTCTATGTCACAGCAGAAACGTGACATATTCTGTTATAACAGAAACGTGATATATTGTATACCGCAACAGAAACGTCACATAGTGTATGTCACAACAGAAACGTGATATATTTTAAGTTACAATAGAAACGCAACATATTGTATGCCACAACAGAAAAGAGATTAATTTTATACCAAAACCGAAATGTGGCATATTGTATGTCGCAACAGAAATGTGACATATATACTACAACAGAAACGCGACATATTGTGTACCACAACAGAAACGTGACATTTTGTATGTCACAACAGAAAGTCACATTTTCTATGTCACAACAGAAATATTATATATTGTATGTCACAACAGAAACGTGACATATTGTATATCACATTTTTAATATTTTATTTTAATTCTGGTGTCGAGATTATACTGAGTACCGTATTCTATATGATGCTTAATTAAAGTGTTATCTTGCAATAATATTTGTAAAACTTAAAATGACATTTTTATTTCCCTAATGAATTTTTATTCGCCTTAAACACAACCAGTTTTTATCCACTCCATATACACGGCGTAATCGCGTTGACATGCCGGTTCACATTTGATCACAGACGTTAAATAACGTTCATCCTGGTCAGCACCAGATGGGTGGTCATTTGGGAATACCAAGTGCTATAGGTAGTAGGACGTCGACACTTCCCTGCAATAACTGCAAAAGTCTAACGTGATAATCTCTCCTGCTGGGGATAAACAAGCGACTAAGGATCGCTTGTGAATTCGATATTCTCCTGAAACGTACTCGTTTGAAAGAAGCCAGTTCAACCCGCTTTGAGTGGGTGCCACACCGGTACTCCTTAAGCGGTGTTGATACAGTACTTGAGTGAATGAATTTCTATCTGTATTTCTCTTGTATTTAAGGTCTAGTAAAAAGTAAAATATTTGGGGAAATTTTTATGAAAAAAATACACTACTTAGTATTCGCATGAGAGAGCAAGTAACTACGATGAATGTATTGACCTTATATTTTATTGGTATAAAACATGAGAAATTATGCTTATAATATAATTATACAAAAAATAAATCACTTTGAACTAATGCTGAATAACATTTATATGTACTTTTTGCAGATGATCTGAAAACGAATGTTTTAAATTTAAAAACCTAATTATGTAAAGGTTTTTGGCGCTATTTTCTTCTGTAAATTTCTTAAAATATGTAAAACACGCATTCAATGAAGAAAAATATTTTAGGAATTTCACTATATAATCCGGAAGGGACAATACCATAGATATATTTTTAAAAATCGAAAAAAATACGTTGTTTTGTTCTTTTTTCGGTAATTTTTAGTTTTTACATTTTATCCGACTAATCATCTTCTCCTAAAATATTCATCAATACAGTAAATCGGGTTAATTTTTACTTCCATGCTTAGATCTCTGAACACTTCTACCACATTGATCTTGAAGCTTTCTTTAGATGATAGATATATACGAAACTTAAGCAAACTTGATCCTGGTTACATTTGTGACGATTTGGGAATAACAGGTGCTGTATGTAGAAGTACGTCGACATCTCCCAGCAAGAACTGCAAAAAAAAAAAAAAAAAACAAAAAAAAACTAAAAAACTAACGTCGTCATTTTCTTTGGAATGGAATATACAAGCGACTTGAAAATTTGATATTTCCACAACAACTTCTTCCTTCGGAGGAAGCCAGTTCAATCCATCTATTGATAGGATGAGTATGCTTCAATACGGTTGGTATATGATATATGTTTTTGAAGCACCGTTATTATTTCATTTTTTCGATCATGTTATTGTTTGTTAATTATTTTGCATGAACGAAGAAATTCTTAGTAATCGTGGCAAAAATATTATTAAATTGGAATTCATTATTGAGATGAGTATTATTTATTAATTTATTTATTGCGGACTATTATTCTCATCTTTCTTAGTTGCTGTTTCACGACGTTTCGGCCAACCATTCCTCTGGCCTTCGTCAGGTGGTAACCGTGACGGATAGGAACTCCGAATCTCCTAACTGCATTCTCAGTTATTACTGCCATCCATAGTTGTTGTTTTCTCACCACGTTTTTGGCCAAGTAAGTCTTTGGCCGGCTTTAGATAAGATTGAAACCGCTATCTTCAAACAATTCTCACCTGGAACCGTGACCCATGAATAGAGACGTTGAATCTCTACGGTTCCAGGTGAGAATTGTCTGAAGATAGCGGTTGCAATCCTTCCCGAAGCCGGCCAGAAACTTACTTGGCAAAAAAACGTTGTGAGACGACAGCAACTGTGGATGGCAGTAATTACCGAGAATACAGTTAGGAGATTCGGAGTTTCTATCCCGTCGCGGTTACAATCTGACGAAGGCCAGAGGAATAGTTGGCCGAAACGTTGTGAAACAACAAATAAATAAATAAATAATCGTGGCACGTTTTTGTTTTTGTGTGTGTGTGTGTAGCATCCATAATGCTTCGTAATGATACGGCATAATCACGTTGACACACCGGTTCTTGTCAGATCACCGGTTAAACAACGATGATCCTGGCTAGTATCAGATGGGTGACCATTTGGGAAGACTAGGCGATGTATGTACCGTGCCGAGTCGTAGAAATTTCCAGGTTTGTATCTGGGGGCGCGTTTAACTCACGGGGGGGGGGAGATATACCCTCGAATCAAGAGGGAAAGCAACGGGACACTACAATCTTTACTTGTCTTCCCTATATTATCATGCCTCTACAATTTGAAGAACCGTGGTCGCCGACGTTGCTAAAACAGCAGGGCCGTTGCATGCATGCATGCATCATGCTTCTCTTGGAGATCTGAATATCCCTCACATAAAAATCGACCTTGCATCTAACTTTTCTTTTATGTAAAGTCAAGTAAATAAAGTCAAGCAGGCGGCATCTGTTTCGGTCATAAAGTTAACTTTTCTTCACTTATGGCTTCAATGTTTGGCACGTAAAAAAAACTGCTGCATTAACGTGTGTTCAGCGCAGCTGTTGCGCTTCGTTTATGAAATGTTTATCTAAATTAGTATGTAATTGCATCATTTTAGTTTAAAGTCCGTTGTTTAAATTCAACTTGTTCACCTTGAATTTTTTCACCCCAGAACATTTACCTTTGGTGAAACGGCATGTCAATTTTTGCGTCATCCCGCAACGTCATTGTTTACATGAAGCAAAATAAAAACAAATAGATAAAAATTATCAACAACAAAAAATGGCCCGATTGGGGGGGGGGGATAAATAGCGATTTACTAAACTACACTGCTATTTACAATATATATATATATATATATATATATATATATATATATATATATATATATATATATACTTCAGAATAAAGTTATTCAACAAATAAACTGGTATGGTAATAAGTCTTTCAAAATATTATTGGCAGTAATATTCTATAAGGACAATCCCATCTAAATAAAAATTGCTCAATATACAAGATAGAGCAAATATTTCAAATTTTAGTAATTCAATAAATTTGAAATTTATGACGTGAAATGGTTAAATTTCAAATCAAATTTTATTATTGTATGTAAGACAAAGAATACATGTGAAATATAATATCCCCTTATCCTATAGGATTTCGATGTCTACCATCTCTTCAGAGAAGAAAATATTAGCAAATAATTATAACGGTTTACACCTTATTTGCTAAAACCAGTAAGACATGGAAAATCACAATTAAAAGTTTTTTAAGTATTTAAATATCATAGAGTAAGGGAAGTTAATGAAAATGGTAATACTAATGTACGGCATAATCACGTTGACACCGGTTCTCGTTAGATCACCGAAGTTAAGAAACGTCGAGCCTCTTCAGTACCAGATGGGTGACCAATTTGGGAATTCCAGGTGTTTTATGTAGGAGGACGTCGACACCTTCCCGTAAGAGTTGCAAAAACTTAACATCGTCATCTCCCCTAATGGGGATATACATGCGATTGAGGAGCGCTTGTGAATTTCATGTTCTCATAGAATTTCTTTTTTTGGAGGAAGCCACTTAAACCCGCATAGGGTTAGTGCCGTTTCATTCCATTCCAACACTAATGTCGTATAATGGGCCCAACGTAGACAGAATTGTAGTTGTGACTAGTACAATATAAAGAATTAGGAATTGGAGCTCATTGTTTTCTGTTTGTTTGTTTTTTTTTTAGATTAGAACTTATTAGCATAGACAGGTTGTTTGTTTAGAAAAAAAGATCATAACAAAATTAGGAGAGACGGATCGAACAGGCAGAACAATCGTTGACACGGCGTCAACATCTAAATGAAGCAAAATAAAAAAATAAAATAAAATCAACAACAAAAAATGGCCCGGTTGGAAGGGGTGGCAAGTAAATAGCGATTTACTAAGCTATACTTACATTTCTAATTAATGTGTTTTTTTTTTCTAGAAACGAATTTGATCGATGTAATACAAAAAATATAATTGAAATCCTATTAATACTAATTAAACCCACTAACTTAGAAGTTGTACAAGCCGACTTACTGTTAGAAAACTTCACAAACATAAAAAGGTAATCAACTATGTCAGTTGTGATCCACGAACAGGGAAACTTACCCTAAATCATTAAATGGAAAATAGAAATAATAAGCTGATAAAAAATAGTAACGCTTTAAGAAGAGAATTAAGGTCGTTGAAAAAGATTTTTGCAGCACTTTCAGAGGCAAAAGCTGCAAAGGTGTTGTCGGCGTATCTACAATAAATGGAGGGCTTCGATACATTATTAAACAATGCCGACTTGTAAACACCCACAAAAAAATATCAGCTAATGCAGGTTCCAGGGGGGGGGGATTTAATAGGGAGAGTGAGAATAGTGGCTACTTAGCTTTCCTGGATGTTTTAATTAAACGCAGTAAAATTTCTTTTTTACGACAGTTTATCGTAAACCGACCTTTACCGGTTTATATATGAATTGGCATTTATTTTCCTCCACTTCCAGGAAGATAGGGCTTATCCAGACGCTACTATATAAAGCCCCCAGAATGTGTTCTTTAAGTAAACTGAAACGTGATTTAAATAATATCAAATAAATAATCATTCGTAATGGTTACCCAGAAAATTTGATTAATTATATTTTTAATAATAAAATCAAGGAATATAGTTCTCCTATGGACTTCGGTTCCTCTAAGTGGCCCGTTTACTTAAAAATTCCTTCGATTGGGAATGTCGGTCAGTGTTTGGGTAGACGTATCATTAAGCCCGTGTCTCATTATTTCCCATCTGTTATATTGCGTTTGCTTTTTGGTGTTAAGTCTGTATTTCTCTCGGTCGTGAAAGATGGTTTAGCCAACATCACACAAAGTTATGTAATTTATGAATTTAATTGCCAGTGTGTTGTTGGGTATATTGGTCGAAGCTCCTTACATTTGCAGACACGTATTCACCAACACATCCCAGCAAAAACTAGACACGTTTCGTTCGCCCTTCTTCCAAGTTGGAATCTGCCATTGGTCAACACCTTCTTAAAAATCCAGCGTGTGTCAATGAGTATAAAATGGAGTTCTTTAGAGTTCTACACCGGCTTGACTCTCCAAATCATTTAAGAATTTTAGAGTGAGTCTTGAACCTCCTGCGTACGATTCTCTCTGTCGACAGAAGGAATTCATTAAGTCATTAGACTTATTCGCGGATATATCTTAACACTCCCCAGCTCCTCATTATTTGTACATATATTTGAATGCACATATTCATATTCCCATCCGAATAAATGTTTCCTCTATATATGGATTTAGGTCATACGTTAACGGATAAAGCTGGAGAGCTGAATGTTTTGGCTTCGAATTTAGCTGATAGCACACACGTCATTTTTTTTTTTTTAACTTTTGAAATCACTAATATATATTAAGTACAATATAATAATCGATGGAGAATTGCCTCTATAATAATAAATACAAAAGATGCATGAATTAAAATACAATATTTAAGCGTATTTTACCAACAGGCAACGACTGAGGGCCTGTTAGTATATGTATACATCTACATATATATGTATACGTTTACATCTATCTACGTATATATGCATACTTATATATATGTGTGTGTGTGTATACATATACATGTATGTACATATTAGCAGGGTTACCTGACGTTGCCCGGGATTGAATGATGTTAAACGGCTGTTTCACAGTTCAATTTTTTTTTAATGTCATCGAAATCGGTAACATCACCTATTTTTCAATCAAATCAATTAATTGCTTGTTCCAGTTGAGGACCCTATCGCGGTGCTCTGAGAGGAAGCTAACATGCCGAATGCAGTCACTTAGTTCACAATACATTTTAGTTTACATTGCACTGTAGAGAACCTAATATCGAATGGCTTGAATTAAAGTTTAAAATACAAAAGTCAAGTATCATACTGCAAGGAATATTTATTTCAAACGCACCCTTGTCATAAAAAAGAACCTGCTGTTGGTTTTATATGCCTGGCCTTAGTGGTTGTGCAGTGATAATAACTTGAGCTTAAGTTTAAATGAAAAAGTCAAGTATCATGGTTCAACTGTGCTTTAAACAGAAACATTAATTTCAAACGCGCTCCTATCAAAGAAACTTCTGTTGATTTTATATGTCGAACCTTTCAATTTGTAAGGTAATAAAACTTCTCAAATTCCCTTGTGATGTTAAGATGTGTAAGGTGTTAACTTTGGTCCAAATCGCCTATCCCTTCTTTCATCGGATTAATTCGATTACCAATGCAGTGATTACATATGAATAAATAGCATAAATTTGTTGTTTAGATAGCTCAATAGTGCAATACTAGAGCAATAGATGTTTTCTTTAAAGATATCACTTTAATAGGGATAGATACACAAGTATTTACTCGTTTTCAGAAAGATTTTCTTTTATTGGTCACAACATTGCGTACAATTGTTTCAGCCCCTAGTGTTGGCATATAAGAATATAATTGTTCAGCAAATTATAATTTGCACAAACTTGGGCTTCATCAGCGCGTTAGAAAAAAACAAGATTTTCAGATGGTATCTTTATATATATATATATATATATATATATATATATATATATATATATATATATATATATTCTTTATATATATATATATATATATATATATTCTTTATATATATATATATATATATATATTCTTTATATATATATATATATATATTCTTTATATATATATATATATATATATTCTTTATATATATATATATATATATATATATTCTTTATATATATATATATATATATATTCTTTATATATATATATATATATATATTCTTTATATATATATATATATATATATATTCTTTATATATATATATATATATTCTTTATATATATATATATATATATATATTCTTTATATATATATATATATATATATATTCTTTATATATATATATATATATATATATATTCTTTATATATATATATATATATATATATTCTTTATATATATATATATATATTCTTTATATATATATATATATATATATTCTTTATATATATATATATATATATATATATATATATATTCTTTATATATATATATATATATATATATATATATTCTTTATATATATATATATATATATATTCTTTATATATATATATATATATATATTCTTTTTATATATATATATATATATATATTCTTTTTATATATATATATATATATATATTCTTTTTATATATATATATATATATATATTCTTTTTATATATATATATATATATATATATATATTCTTTATATATATATATATATATATTCTTTATATATATATATTCTTTATATATATATATATATTCTTTATATATATATATTCTTTATATATATATATATATATTCTTTATATATATATATCTATATATTCTTTTTATATATATATATATATATATATTCTTTATATATATATATATATATATTCTTTATATATATATATTCTTTATATATATATATATATTCTTTATATATATATATATATATATATATTCTTTTTATATATATATATATATATATATATATATTCTTTATATATATATATATATATATATATATTCTTTATATATATATATTCTTTATATATATATATATATATATTCTTTATATATATATATTCTTATATATATATATATATATTCTTTATATATATATATATATATATTCTTTATATATATATATTCTTATATATATATATATATATTCTTTATATATATATATATATATTCTTTAT
Source organism: Euprymna scolopes (assembly GCF_053919585.1). Classification (NCBI taxonomy): domain Eukaryota; kingdom Metazoa; phylum Mollusca; class Cephalopoda; order Sepiida; family Sepiolidae; genus Euprymna; species Euprymna scolopes. Next base: position 42,308,772 of record NC_136498.1, on the reverse strand, counting down.
ATATATATATTCTTATATATATATATATATATATATATTCTTTATATATATATATTCTTATATATATATATATATATATATTCTTTATATATATATATTCTTATATATATATATATATATATATATTCTTTATATATATATATTCTTATATATATATATATATATATATTCTTTATATATATATATTCTTATATATATATATATATATATATATTCTTTATATATATATATTCTTATATATATATATATATATATATATTCTTTATATATATATATTCTTATATATATATATATATATTCTTTATATATATATATTCTTATATATATATATATTCTTTATATATATATATTCTTATATATATATATATATATATATATATATATATATATTCTTATATATATATATATATATATATATATATATATATATATATATATTCTTATATATATATATATATATATATATATATATTCTTATATATATATATATATATATATATATATATTCTTATATATATATATATATATATATATATATTCTTATATATATATATATATATATATATATATATATATATATATATATATATATATATATATATATATATATATATATATATTAGAGGGAATTAGACCTGGAGTCTAAAGAGCAAAGTTTAAAACAAAATTGCTCATAGTAATATAGATATATAATAAGCTCAATAGGTATATTTATCCTAGAGCCATATTAATATTAAGTATAAAGATTAATAATTGTAAATTAGGAATCAGTTTCAAAACGAAAAGCAAACAAAATAAAATTGAATGTACGATCGTTTCAGAAATGATATTTATTTTTATTAAAATTGAGAATAAGCATTGACAATAATTGACAAATACTTTGTTTTCGAATATAATCTCCTCATCAGCACAAAAGAGGGGGGAGAGAAGTTTATATATATATATATATATATATATATATATATATATATATATATATGATTGTTGAGCTGGATTAAATCCGACGATATGAAATAAAATGGAGGTGGAAGGACCTGAATACTCAACGTTTCGCCTGATTTATGCGGGCTTCTTCAAGAGATGGTTATATATATATATATATATATATATATATATATATATATATATATATATATATATATAGGGAGAGAGAGATAGAGAGAGAGAGAAAGAGAGAGAGAGAGAGAGATCAGAAATTTTTTTTTGTATTTTTATAACCTTTACGTCATCCTTCATGTTAGAACTATTAAAAAAAAATCATGTAAATTTTATATTTCATACTTTTTATGTTTATATACTGTAAGTTCAATAATTCTGCAACCGATATTATTTTAAGTACGTTATTATAAAAAAAAACATAAGCCTGGGTTATCAATTTCAAAAGCAATATTTGACAAGATTTAAAAAAAAAAATGCTTATTCATACGGATTACGTTTTCCTCTAAAATAAAATGTCGTCTAAGTTTGTTCTGTCGCAGAAAAGCATGCCCCCCCCCCGTTTCGACTAATGCCGACTCATATACTTGATTGCTACAAGCGATGATGGCTTCGTGCAGAAGTGTACACAAACAGGCCACTTCTAGACTGCCCTCTTATTTGTTGACCGCACAGTCAACAGTCTAAGACCTGCGCACGTTGTAATCTTCTTTTAATCAACACGATTACGTTCGCAGTAGAGGTTACCTCATTCGGTGCAGATGGTGAGGGCAGCGACAGGTTCAGTTGTGGTACAACATAAGCTCGCTTTCTATCCAAAGCCAATATGAGACAGCCATCTTGGCTCATAGATATTTTATCTTAGATAAGTTAATGGCTTTCCCAGTATCGTTTCCGATTTGATAGAGAGGGAGTGAACGATTAATCATTTCCTCGTGTATATAAATGTCTACATATTAATGCATAGATATTGAATGTACACACATGTATCCCACACTCACATTTCGACCAGCAGTAATTATCCTTTCTTATACTGATGATTGCATTTGCCTGAAACTCTAGTATCTGTAGGTATAAAAATTATTAATATTTATTTGTTTTAAAATATTATAGTTATAAAGCTTCTTCACGAAATTAAAAACAGAGAAAGACAAAGAAAAAGAAAAAAAAACGAAAATTCTTTAAAACAGTAAAATTTGTTACAAAAAAAAAATATATATATATATCGCTACAAATAAACAAGAAAAAATATTTTCCAAATCTTTTCTTTAAAAAAATGTTTTCCTTTATTTCTACAGAATATTTTACAATAAAATATCTTCTGTGAGATAGAGGTTGAAGGGAAGAGAAAAGGACATCTACGAAGGTACGAAGTCTATTTTGAACTCTATCAAGGCAGGACAAGTCCTTTCCAGCAGCTCCTACCCAGATGTAGCAACAGCACTCCATCCTTGGACGTACCTGACTCTTATATAGATAGAGAATTGCATCAGCAGTGAGATATCTACTGGATCGATAGAAGGATCCGACTATTTTCCCGGCGGCCTTGGCAACAGATTTAATGTAAGTGTTCCATTTAAGATCAGGAGTAAATGTAAAGCCCAGAAGCTTGTCAAAACTTGAGGTCTCCTCTTGGCAACAGATTTGATGTACGTGTTCCATTTCTTCTTTGGCATGGCCCAATCTTCTGCAGAACCTATTCGTTTGTACGTTTGTCCACCCAGCTTACATGAAGAAGTCTAAATTAGCACAAGTGTAACGAGTTCATTAGAGCACATTAAAATATTTGTAAATCAGGTGCAGAGATGCAACATTGCAGCGATGGGACAGGGGCTGAAGCTTAGTTGACAAAGTGAGACCTATTAAGTTAAAGACTCTTTTTTGGACCTTATCCAAGAGGGAGCGACTAGTGGTAGATGTACCAGCAAAGATGTGGCAACAATACTACATGTATGGGCGAATGGTGGCTTTGTAGAGGTACAGGATACTCTCAGGTGTGAGTGCTTCTAGCATGATAGAGGGAACCCACCTGCTTTGCAGCAGCCTTCGCAATTTACTCAATGCATTTGTTTCAATTCATATTGCCCATGAATGTTAGGCCTAGAAGTTTGAAAGAAGAATTTTCAGGTGTTATTTGTCATGGATATCGGTGGTAGGAGAGGCGTCTTGTAATCATTAAAGGAGAGCAGCTCAGTCTTAGTAGCATTAAATGTTATCATCCATTTACGGCCCCATTCAACTATGGTCTGGAGGTCATTTTCTTACAATTCTTCCATTGTCTTAGATTTATAGACACCTGTTTTCCCCTTGTGCATGTTATAGAGCATTGTATCATCAGCAGATATACCTATCTCGGACACTATTATCAGGGAGGTCACTTATGAATATCAGGAATAATAGTGGTCCAAGAATAACCCCTGAGGCACTCTTGCATTAATGTTATGCTGCTGGATGGTCTTATAGTCTAAGAAAGTTCTAATAATATTTAGTATATATCCAGTTATACTGTACAATTTAATTTTTATTAACCTTTTGTGCTAGACTTTGTCAAAGGCCTTGAATATATCAAGGGCTACAGCCTTGGCTTTGCCTGCCTTATCCAGTGCACGGTATTTGATGTATTATAACAGTGAATTGATGCAGACTTTTAGACTAACGAGTCAAATGAGCTGGAACAAAAGGAGCAGGAAACAGGTCAGACGATTCTGAGGAATACATGCCATAACTGTATTTGTAGAAAAGACTGAGACTAGCAACATCACGTCTGTGAGAGAGAGGTTGCAGTGAAGAAGAAAGTGTTGGGGGGGAGGAGCAATCAAATTACAGATACGTTTCTGCAAATTATCAAGGGCCTTCAAATGGGACACAGACTTATGGACCGAAATATGACAACAGTACTCCATACCGGGCCTGATAGTAGATTTGTTGAGATAGAGAATTGCCTCAGGAGTGAGAAAATGTTTAGAGCGATAGAGAGAATCAATTTTAGGATAAGCAGAAACAGCATGGATTTAATACATGGACTCCAAGAAAGATTTATTGAGAAAGAAAGATCAAGACGTTGTAGAGTCGATTTCTTATAGAGTGCAGAGCCATCCATAAGAATCTCAGGAAGAAAAGGGACACGCCTGTGATTGAAGGACAATAATTGAGTGCAGTAAACGAAACGAGAAATTTATAAATTGATGCCTAATACCTATTGTTAGAATTTCAGAAGAAGGTGCATGGATTCTCAAAAAGAGCATCTATCCTCTTAGAACTCTCTTTGTATTACACTAAATTAAAGTAAATTGACAGAGTTCAAAATAAAGGATACCCTATTCTCTTCCCTGCAACCTTTTTTCCTGAGAAGAAACGTTGCGAGCCTGTTTTCATGGCAAGTGCTTGTCTGAGCTCCAATCTAAACTTTCACAAAAATCACTTGTCCAGCTGAAAACACTATCAATAGTTTCCCTCATTCTTTATCTGTACCTAAACCTAAACATAGATTTCATGAACAAAGCTTCTTTCTTAGAACCGCACGCCTGTGGGACACTCTTCCCTTTCCCTGCTTTCCAGCTGACCACAATATGGCCGTCTTCAAGTCCAACGTGAACAAATTCTTGATGCGCCGTTCCCTTAAGTAATCCAATTTACCAAATTTCCACTACTAACAATTACTATGATATTATCCCATTGACTACCGTACACTCCTTAACCCTTACCCTCGAGTGGCTCCTGAGCCTTGATAAGCGGTGACTCCTTTGTAAAAAAAAAAAAAAAAAATAACCCACATTTGGGTTTAGCAGCTGTGTTCCAAAATTCATAATGATCGATTAATTAGTTTTGGAGTGAATTCTGTACATACAAATATGTAAATATATACACATAGTTAACTTAATATAAACAGAGATTAAAAGGGCTACTCAGAGTTACCTCAAATCTTATTAGGTGAAGGTGGTCAAGTGGTTTACAATACGGACTGACAACTTGGGCATCATAAGTTCGAATCCAGTTCGTTCCACAAAAATCACTTTCACTTAGGATGTTGGCAACCTTCAGATGATCCCTCCCGTAAGTATCATCTAATGTCTTACTAGAAATAATTCTGACCAGAAAATTATTAGGGAAACCAATGCCAACAATAGAATCTTTGGATTCATACGACGATGATGATGATGATGATGATGATGGCCTGGGATCTTAGTAAAGAAGATAGAACAGCTCAAAACATAGTTGTATACCATTTTTCTTTAAAAGCGTTTCCCTCATTTTTAAGTTGTGATACTCTTTGAATATTTTTCTACTCCCAACTACTACTCTCTCGAACGCATTAACAAATTTTCTGCGACTCATTAAACATAAAAGAAAGAAAGACAAGCAAGAAAAAAAATAGAAAGTAAACAGTAGGACTCTTTGGCCTAGTTTCAGTGTTGTTTTACAAACATTTTACAGTAAAAATTAAATAAACTAATTTGAACCATGTTGATTACAAGCAAAATAAGATTAGAATATGTTTTTAAAATAAGCAGTTTGAGAGTTGCATGAGAAACCATATGTCTTTCTATTTCCAGCCAATGATACCAAATTATGTATTTTTTTTTTGTTTGACAAAATGATAACATTTTCAGATGTTTTTTAATACACAGATATTAACATATAATGCATAATATAGACGTCCATATACATTTAAAGGTACTTATAACAAAATCCGACTTATGGTCAATTATGTCTGATGACGTCAATTCTGAAGAGATTAGTGTCTCGGACTCGTAAACTGTCTGAAACCATATCCACAGAGACATTTCATAATTTAGACGGTGAGAACAAAGAGTCTATGACGATGAACGACATTATTGTCCATATAGTTCCTTTTTTTTTTTTTTTTTTAGCACATCTTTGAAAATCAGAAGAAAAAAAATGAGTCCATCAATTATTTTCATCTCTTTTTTTTTCGTTTTTTTTTTCGTTTTTGTTTTCGTTTTTTTTTTTTTTGTTACAAAAACGTTTATTTCCTTTCATTCTTTTTCTTCTAACTGAAAACACATTGAGTGGAAACGAATAAGATTTTCCATAGGAATTTGAAATCACCTCATAAACTTATTTAAGTAGTTTTAAAAAGAAACAAACACACACCTACAACCCTTAAAGCGACTGAAGACGCATGTACATAAAATATAATAGATTTTTGACAAATGGTTTTAATTTAAACACTGATTCTTTACTTTCAACTCATTGATTTTACGCTGTCACATATGTAAATCTATACTCTATCAAGGACACCTTATAAACAAATAAATAAAATTAATTAACAAAATAAACAATTGAATACAATGAAAAACAAATAAATAACAAATAAATAACAAATAAAAAGGTTATTTACCCAGTATAACTTGAGTCAGCTACTCTCATAGAACACATAGTGTCCTAGATGAATGCAGACCACTCACGATGTTCTGCAGTGGCCAAGATAGCTATGGGCAGCCAGTTCTGGTATAACGTTGCAGAAACAAACAAGCAAAAAAAAAAAAAAAAATTCCGACCCAGCTTTTCTTTCTTTTTAACTCAAGTAATGTTTTTCTTTCTCTCCATCTCGACATCAGCTTAAAGAGTCTCTCTCAGCCACTGAGGAGCCACATGTCCATTTCCAATCTTTTCTTTCTGCTCCACTACATGCCAGCCGCAGACAGCCATTTCTTATCTTCACTTTACACGTCAGTCTACTTTGGCGTTGACTTTTTTTTTTCGACCACGTGCTGTCCTTTTTTTCTTTTTCTTCAGATGCAAGCCCAAGCACACTTGCCAATTTGCATATGTGTCCAAACGCTGCTCCTGCTGCTAATACAATCACTTGATATCCATCCCTCAGCTGCTGCTGCTGCTATTTTCATATGCACTTGTATGGTATGCGCTCTATTACATCGGGATCAGCGACAAATACTGTACACCTGTAAATCGTAAGTAGATTCAATGTCGGCTTTGATATTGTGTAACCACATCTTCAACTGGTCTCCAGTATGTTTTTACCAATCCTGGAATGGTTCTGGAGTTATTGCTTCGTAGATTAATTCTCCTATATTAACTTTCAAAGTTTAGATATGTTTCTAGAAAATAAAAATATTTAATGCATTTTGATAAAAACTAGAAAAAGGATTCTAAATATAAGGTTTAGTAGCATATATATTTTGATTTTAATCTTCATAAAGGGACATAAGATTAATACACCGAAATCTTCCATAGCAAAAAAAAAACTGGAAGAATGAGCCAATCAACAGCGTGTCAAGTATTTTCTGGATGGATTCATCCAGGAATATATAGATAAGAAAGCCTCTATAGACTGGCTAAAAAGAGGATCGCTCCGCTATAATATAATGGTTGGCAAAGATCAAGGCTTGATGGCCAATACATTTAAGAAGATGAGTTGTGTCAGCAATGACAACAAATGCAAGTTCTTGCATAGAGAAGTAGAGAGTGTGAGCCACCTGATATTTAACTGTAAGATTCTGCTGGGGGATGGCTACTATAGAATGTGGAACAATGGAGTGTCTAAATATCTCCATTGGGCGACCTGTAAAATTTTGAATATCAAATGCAGCAGAAAGTCCTAGAAACATATACCAAAAAGAACTATGCAATTCCTACAGCTATGTACCTAAAAAAAAAAAAAACAGAGCTAAGCTAACATATTTTCGTTTCACAGGCATATACTTACACAATAGTAATATGGGACAAGAAGGGGAACAAAGCAAACTTAGCAGAAGTTAGCGTCCCCAATGATGCTGGTTTCAACAGAGCTGAGAGCGGAAAAATAATGAAATACCAAGACGTTATATACGACATGAAAAGAAACGAGAATCTTAGAAAGATCACCATCATTCCAGTAATTATAGGAGCAATCAGACCCATGAAAAAGAATTTCAAAAACTACCTGGCAAATATACCCGGTGAACCAAGTGCAAGAGAGATTAAAAAATTACACTTAAAGGGACGATTAGAATCTTTAAAAGATCTGTTAGTTGGAATGCATGAGACAATAGGTAAATATCTAGGTAGGATGCCTCACCCCAGCTAGAAAAAAAATGATGAGAAAATTGAAAGTTAAAAAGTGTAAAACTTTTCGGTTTGGTGGATTCATTTTATTGACTAGCATACTATGCATACTAGGACAATTGTTCTAGTTTAGTGTATTCAGCTTTGGATATTTCTATAATTTTGTTATTAATGAGTAATTTTTATATTTATTTTTAATAATAAAACAATTTTCAACATTTAAAACATTCAAAGGGATGTTTGTGGACAGCCAACATTTTGAATTTATGAAAAAAAAAAATATATATAAATACAATATGAAAAATAACTAGTTCAGTACAGATGCCCCCCCCCAAAAAAGAATTCACTACTTAACAAGGCCCAGAGGCCACTCGAGAATAAGGGTTAATGAGTGTATGGTAGTCAATGGGACAATAGCGTAATAATCGTTAATAGTGGAAATTTGGTAAATTGGATTACTTAAGGGAACGGCTCATCAAGAACTTGTTTACCATATTGAAGTCAGCTGGAAAGCAGGGAAATGGAAGAAAGTTCCACAATCGTGCAGTTCTAAGAAAGAAACTTTGTTCATAGAATCCATGTCTAAGTTTAAGCACGGATAAAGAGTGGGGGAAATTATTGATAGTGTTTTCAGCTAGACGAGTGTTTCTCGTGAAAGTTTGACAAGGGAGGGACCATAGACTCGAGCTCAGACAACCACTTGCCATTAAAAAAACGATAGAGCAGAGACGGACTCGCAACGTCTCTTCTGTGATAAAGAGGCTGCAGGGAAGAGAAAAGGGCATCCCCCACTAGATTATGAAGTCTATTTTTAACTCTGATTCCTGATGTGTTTCCCCTTCACATTAAATCTCTAACTAAATGTGCTATTAATTCCAGCACAACTTTGAGCATTTCTGTACATTTCTTGAACAACCATAACCAACCACGTGCTTATACATAATTTAGGGAAAACTAGCTGGCAATTCGGCATTGCTCGGTCCTACTATACGCTTAAACATGATATTTGACTCTATGCGAATTGTGTATGTATTATTATAGAATCAATTCTGTATTATTATATATTACAAGGAATAATTTGCCCAGTGGACTAATCGGCAAAAAACTATATAAAAAATCTAATAATGATAATGTGGTTCATCAAATTCCGTCTGTGTTTGTTAACAATATCACAGAAGCTGATATTTGGATTTCACGATGAAGGCCCTGGAAAAGTCATTTCTGATTAATGCTTAGTTTTAAAATATGTAAATGAAGAAATGATTTGCTGCGGTTTTAAATGGCACCTCTTCTTTTATCCTAAATTGAACTCATTAATAAAAAAAAAAATTAAAAATTAAAATAAAATGATGTGGTACACCCGGGCTTCAACAGGGGATCATTTAATCTGTAGCCAAATGCTCTACTACTAAGCTATATATCCAGATTATGATAAATCTTCTTTTTTTAAGAAGAAGAAATGATTTACTGAAATTTTATTTTCCCTTTGCCGGTGTAACATAAAATATTCCCCTGTAAAAATTATTCTTTTTGTATCTACAAGAGAGAAAAGCTATTTTTAAGATCAAATCTTTTCAATACTTATTAGATGAATTTCTATAAAAAAAAACATATCTAAGAACACTGTCAGACATATAAATTAGCTTTGCGTGAAATTTGTAAAAGATTGGTTCAGCCATTTCGGAATGTATAAGTAATGAAGTAACACACGCAAAGTGACTTTTATATAATAGTAGAGATAGAGATTAATCAAACAGCATCTCTTGACACACTGGCAAACGTTTTTTGTGTCAAATCTGCAAAAGCAAAACACAGTGGCCTCTCTACATACAAGTTAATCTATTTACGAGAAATTTGAGACACAAGATGTTTTCCGAGTAAAAATCTTCACCTACATACGAGAGAAAATCCAAGTTACAATAGTTTCTAGATACTACCACTAGGTTGCCGAGTAGTCGAGATTGCCCAACATCAGCTCATCACAGTTACTACATGTGTTATGCTGCTTTTGTCACATTGCATCTCCTTTTTGTGACCCTAACCATGAATTTGAAAAAAGGAAATGGAAAGGTTCCTCCAAGAAAAAAAAGAGGATGTTTCGATCGAAATATAGCAAGAGATAATAGACAAACATTAACCTGGTGTTCGTATGAGTGATGTAAAGCAGTACGATCGGTCATTATTGACGATCTGTACGATATTGAAACAAAGTAAGCGCTCATAATAAACTCGAATTTAATTGCCATATCATCTACTTTATCTTATTTCTATATTTTTATGTTTAATCACGATTCGAATGTGTTTTTAGCAATCAGGAATATGTCTTTTATAGTTAACTAGCGAGGGGTACCCGGCGTTACCCGGGTGTTTGAAGGTGTATGTGAAAAATTTTTTTAAATAAAAAAATGTTTTGGTAGATAAGTTTGAATTTATTTAATTACTTAAATTATCAGGTGCACGTTTTAATGACTTAATGAGGTCAACTTTTGACTGTGGGGTAGCATTTAATTTAGTGCGAGAATGCTTCTTTTTCCCCCCTCCCAAGACTTTGGAGGTGGGGGAAACATTATAGGAAAGGGCCTAACCTACATGCGCCGAGCAAAAACTGTTGAATATTTATCTTCCCGAAGTCGAGCAAATTAAATAGACAGGCGAGCTCCATTGTTAACTGTGAGATATTACGATTTACATGTGATATAAAAAGTTTTAAAATGTTGTGAACCTACTGACCGCTTCTCTGAAAAAAGCCTTTCTTGGACATACACAAAAAGCGAACATACATTTTCACTTTTAAATATATAGACTAGCGAAGGGTACCCGGCGTTGCCCGAGTGTTTGGAGGTGTGGGGGAGGGGGTTAAGAAAAAAAGTAAGTATAAGGATCGAACCCGAACCGTTGAGGCAAAGTTGTGAAAAAAAAAACGTGCGATGTTAACCATTGCCCCACCACGACATGCTTACGGAAACATGTTTGAATTTATTTAATTACTTGGATTTAGCAGGTGCTCGTTTTAATGAGTTAATGAGGTCAAGTTTGACTGTGGGATTTCATTTATTGCTAAACGCTTTTTTCCCCCCAAGATGTTATAGGAAAAAGACTAACCCACATGCGGCGAGCAACAAATATTGAATATTTATCTTCCCGAAATCGAGCAAATTAAATAGACAGGCGAGCTTCATTGTTAACTGTGAGATATTACGATTTTCTATGTGATATAAAAAGTTTTAAAAAGTTGTGAAGCGAGCGACCGCTTCTCTGAAAGAAGCCTTTTGTAGACGCACAGAAAAAGCGAACACACATACATACATACATTTTCGATTTTATATTTATAGATTAGGGTTAACTTTGATGATTTTGGGAGCTGGGAATGGCTTAATTGGTTTTCAGTTATCTCTGATAGGAAAATCTGTTATGAGAAATTCTAGATATGAGCTCCATCCAGGAACGAATTAATCTCGTATGTAGAGGCCCCACTGCACATTTATTGTACCTTGCTTGAATATAAAACACGATTGCATTTCATTTGTTTATCTGATTTCTTCGTTGCTTTTCAATTATTCCCACAACCACTTTCAGTACTTGATCAGATAATCACTTCTGTAATTGCATCTATCAAGAGCTCTTCATTTATTCTTGTAAGAGTTATCTATTGTACCAAGATCTCATCTTTTGGAAGAACTCTTTTCTTTTATGATCCCATTATCAAATAGTGACCCTCACAACGCCTGTTTCATCCACAGGTTTTAACATTTCTGCAACAACATCTGGAGGGGGGTGACATTGGCTCAGTGGTTAGTGACACTGACTGATAACCTGGGTGTGCCAAGTTCGAATCTAGGTCGTTCCCCAGAAATACTTTCGCTTAGGGATATTGGGAACCTTCAAATGGCCTCTTCCGTAAGTACTCAGTATCCTTCTAGAAATAATTCTTCATAGAATGATACCAAGAAAACGAATGCCAAAAATATCATCATGAAAGATGCTCAACAACAGTAATAGAGTCCTGCAGCGTTAGTCTGATTCATTTTATAGTGTCCTATACAACTTCTTATACAATTCTTGTGGCTGATTCAGATCTACTTATCTATCTTGTCAGGCTCTTTGCTCAGACCAATGTTGCTCTCTCTCTCTCTCCAGATCCAGATTTGCCTCAGATCTTCAGGATCACAATTGCCATCATGTGCATGGCTTTAGGTCGTCCTATGTCTGTGCCATGGATTCCACAGCAATATAGTTCTCACCAGCTCTTGCTTGCTCTTCTGGCAGTAACTGGCAAATCTTAAATGTTGCTCCCTGATGGTAGTAGATATGGCAGGTAGATTGCCATAAAGTTGCTGCTGCCTGGGATATTTTAACATTGTTCATAACATACGTCTAGCTTTCTTTCCAATCTTTTAGTGAGTGTTTACGGTAAACAGGGACAGACTCCATCACTGCCCTGAAGAACTGTCTTTTCAATTTGTCAGTTAGCTTTGAGGTCCATACTAACTACAGCTTATCCAATGCAGCCCATGCTTTTGAGATACAAATTTCGATATCTCTCTCCATGGAACTTATGTTGCTGATATAGACCCTGAACTGGCTAATGGGGCTCTCGTGAAGTCATGAGAAGCAGTATGATAATAGCGTGCCTTAGCAGAAGAATTAAAGAATCGGTCAATGACAGGGCACAAAAGACGCTGAGTGGAAGATCAATCGTAAATTAACGATTAGGGTCAACCAGTCTCATTGAGAAACTACTGCATTTCACTTGTAGACGTAGCTCACACAAGTGCTATTATTTGAGCTATCGAAAGATATAATGTGCTAGTTCAGATACTGCTCCTGAAATTACAAGATTTTCTTCATCCTCTGAAAATTCAATAATCAGCAAGTTCTTATAATACTAGCAGGACCTCTGGAAATTTCACAGCTGCATTTTCCATAAGTATTATAAGTATTATAAGTATTATATTGCTGCTTGGCATTCTGTGAACGTTTAGCGTAATTAGAAACTCTGCAATATTATTGTAGCCCTTTTGTTAAACTGTAAAAGTATTTATCTAAGTAATCTGGTTAATGTAGTGCCAAAATATAGCTGGTTATTACGGTTTATCTCCAATATCCTTATAGGAATCTGTGACATAATTCCCTTGTATGGATGCCCAGTGTGAACGGAAACCCTACAATATCATTATAACATCTTTAGACAGAACAGATTATACGCTTGGATTCTAGCCAGAATACCAAGAAAGTATATTTTAGTTTCATGTATGGCTCAAAAGTGGAATCATTAAAAAAATTTTTTTTTTTTTTTTTTTTTTTTACATTGCGTTTTCGGTGATCAGGAGATCCTATTTATTAAAAAGGAGGATAGAAGATGACATACTACAAACATTAAATTAGCATATCTATATACTAATTTAATGTTCGTAGTATGTTATATATATAATATTATGTTATATATATAATATTATAATATAATGTTCGTAGTATGTATCTATATACTAATTTAATGTTCGTAGTATGTTATATATATAATATTATGTTATATATATATAATATTATAATATAATGTTCGTAGTATGTATCTATATACTAATTTAATGTTCGTAGTATGTTATATATATAATATTATGTTATATATATAATATTATAATATAATGTTCGTAGTATGTATCTACTAATTTAATGTTCGTAGTATGTTATATATATAATATTATGTTATATATATAATATTATAATATAATGTTCGTAGTATGTATCTATATACTAATTTAATGTTCGTAGTATGTTATATATATAATATTATGTTATATATATAATATTATAATATAATGTTCGTAGTATGTATCTATATACTAATTTAATGTTCGTAGTATGTTATCACTTTTTTTTTGATAAATAGGATCTCCGATTGAATAATTTATAATCTGGAAACTGAGAGACACGTACGTATATTAAATGTACTACGGTGTTAATATATAGATCATTTATATATGTGTATTTCATCCTGTTCATTTGCTGCTAGTAGCGCATTGTCATTTCGAATGCACTCCTTTCCAGCAATATCCATATTTGTCTTTGCCATCTCTTTAGTTATCTTGAATACTTCATCCTTTTGATCATCTCTTTGTATTAAGTTGAGAAGCAAGTTCTTGCGGAATTGTTAATTTTAATTTTAAATGATGTAATCTCAAATAATTTTTCGCTAGAATACCTTTACTTTATATATCATTTTAAAAACTATTTTTCGCTCTAATCATTTAAATTACAATCGTTTTAAAACAATTTCCTTTTTTTTCAGAACACTGAATACAAGATTGAAAAAAAGCAAATTTGCCCAATTTTCTTATTATTTAAATTCAAGCTAGGCCGAAAAGCTGCTGAAAGAGCTCACGATATCAATGAAGCATTTGGCCGAGGAATGTTAGACACATCATGGGTCAATACGTCTTCTACCAAGAAACAGCAATTGCTCTTGACCTTTTTCATAAGCTTCCGACAACCAAACTGCAGACGCTGAAGTTGGACAGATTTATTCTTGAAAATAATTAATAAGAAAATGACACAAAAATCTTATAGGTCAGATGTCTTTCCTAGCACCAACCCACTGAGGCGATAAGGATCACTGCTTTTATCAATACTCCATTGTATCAATACTCCATCATAAAAATACTCCATTTTATAAATACACCATTTTATCAATATTCCACTTTATCAATATTCCATTTTATCAATATTCAACTTTATCAATACACCATTTTATAAATACACCATTTTATCAATACTCCATTTTATCAATATTCCATTTTATCAATATTCAATTTTATCAATATTCCATTTTATCAATACACCATTTTATCAATATTCCATTTTATAAATACACCATTTTATCAATATTCCATTTTATCAATATTCCATTTTATCAATATTCTATTTTATAAATACACCATTTTATCAATATTCCATTTTATCAATACTCAATTTTATCAATATTCCATTTTATCAATATTCCATTTTATCAATACACCATTTTATCAATATTCCATTTTATAAATACACCATTTTATCAATGCTCAATTTTATAAATACACCATTTTATCAATATTCCATTTTATCAATACACCATTTTATCAATATTCCATTTTATAAATACACCATTTTATCAATACACGATTTTATCAATATTCCATTTTATAAATACACCATTTTATCAATATTCCATTTTATAAATACACTATTTTATCAATATTCCATTTTATCAATATTCCATTTTATCAATACACTATTTCAGCAATATTCCATTTTATCAATATTCCATTTTATAAATATTCCATTTTATCAATATTCCATTTTATAAATATTCCATTTTATAAATATTCCATTTTATCAATATTCGATTTTATCAATATTCCATTTTATAAATATTCCAATTTATCAATATTCCATTTTATCAATATTCCATTTTATCAATATTCCATTTTATAAATACACCATTTTATCAATATTTCATTTCATAAATATTCCATCTTATCAATACACCATTTTATCAATATTCCATTTTATCAATATTCCATCTTATCAATACACCATTTTATCAATATTTCATTTTATCAATACACCATTTTATCAATACACCATTTTATCAATATTCCATTTTATCAATATTCCATTTTATCAATATTCCTTTTTATCAATATTCCATTTTAACAATATTCCATTTTATAAATACACCATTTTATCAATATTCCATTTTATCAATATTCCATTTTATCAATATTCCATTTTAACAATATTCCATTTTATAAATACACCATTTTATCAATATTCCATTTTATCAATATTCCATCTTATCAATATTCCATTTTATCAATATTTCATTCTATCAATATTCCATTTTATCAATATTCCATTTTAACAATATTCCATTTTATAAATACACCATTTTATCAATATTCCATTTTATCAATATTCCATTTTATAAATACACCATTTTATCAATATTCCATTTTATCAATATTCCATTTTATCAATATTCCATTTTATAAATACACCATTTTATCAATATTCCATTTTATCAATATTTCATTTTATCAATACACCATTTTAACAATATTCCATTTTATAAATACACCATTTTATCAATATTTCATTTTATCAATATTCCATTTTATAAATACACCATTTTATCAATATTCCATTTTATCAATATTCCATTTTATAAATACACCATTTTATCAATATTCCATTTTAACAATATTCCATTTTATAAATACACCATTTTATCAATATTCCATTTTATCAATACACCATTTTATCAATATTTCATTTTATCAATACACCATTTTATCAATATTCCATTTTATCAATATTCCTTTTTATCAATATTTCTATTTTATAAATATTCCATTTTATCAATACACCATTTTATCAATATTCCATTTTATCAATACACCATTTTATCAATATTCCATTTTATAAATACACCATTTTATAAATATTCCTTTTTATCAATATTCCATTTTATCAATATTCCATCTTATCAATACACCATTTTATCAATATTTCATTTTATCAATACACCATTTTATCAATACTCCATTTTATCAATACACCATTTTATCAATATTCCATTTTATCAATATTCCATTTTAACAATATTCCATTTTATCAATATTCCATTTTAACAATATTCCATTTTATAAATACACCATTTTATCAATATTCCATTTTATCAATATTCCTTTTTATCAATATTCCATTTTATCAATACACCATTTTATCAATATTCCATTTTATCAATATTCCATTTTATCAATACACCAATTTTATCAATATTCCATTTTATAAATGCACCATTTTATCAATATTCACTTTTTATAAATACACCATTTTATAAATACACCATTTTATTAATCTTCCATTTTATCAATATTCCATTTTATCAATACTCCATTTTATCAATACTCCATTTTATCAATATTCCATTTTATCAATATTCCATTTTATAAATATTCCATCTTATCAATACACCATTTTATCAATACACCATTTTATCAATATTCCATTTTATCAATACACCATTTTATCAATATTCCATTTTATAAATATTCCATTTTATCAATACACCATTTTATCAATATTCCATTTTATCAATACACCATTTCATCAATACTCCATTTTATCAATACTCCATTTTATCAATATTCCATTTTATCAATATTCGATCTTATAAATACACCATTTTATCAATATTCCA
The DNA here is from genome assembly GCF_053919585.1 of Euprymna scolopes. Classification (NCBI taxonomy): domain Eukaryota; kingdom Metazoa; phylum Mollusca; class Cephalopoda; order Sepiida; family Sepiolidae; genus Euprymna; species Euprymna scolopes. The sequence continues at coordinate 42,291,566 of NC_136498.1, read as the reverse complement.
TTTTATCAATATTCCATCTTATAAATACACCATTTTATCAATATTCCATTTTATAAATACACCATTTTATCAATATTCCATTTTATCAATATTCCATTTTATCAATACTCCCTTTTATCAATATTCCATCTTATAAATACACCATTTTATCAATATTCCATTTTATCAATATTCCATCTCATCAATACACCATCTTATCAATACACCATTTTATCAATATTCCATTTTATCAATATTCCATTTTATCAATACACCATTTTATCAATATTCCATTTTATCAATACACCATTTTATCAATACTCCATCTTATAAATACACCATTTTATCAATATTCCATTTTATCAATATTCCATTTTATCAATATTCCATTTTATCAATACACCATTTTATCAATACTCCATTTTATCAATACACAATTTTATCAATGCTCCATTTTTATGTGCTTGCCCTTCAAGAATAAAAACCACATCACCTACCCTTTTGCGATTTTAATTTTGTTCACTCCAGACAAAACATGAGGCCACCTGACATAAGGAGCTAAATAAATAAATAAACATACTAAAAATCAATAGAAATCCACTTTTTAGAAGCAGGGAGAAAATGAAATTCAAAACATGACGATTAGAAAATCAGACACGTGCAATATTTATTTATTTTTAAAAATAAATATTTATCAAGTCCAGTGGGTTAAAATAAAAAAAGATTGCGCATGTGTCTGATTTTCTAACCATCATGTTTTGAATTTCATTTTTTTGTGCTTCTAAAGAGTGGATTTCTATTAATTTTTACGTGTGCGCATGATCGAGTGTTTACCGACTAAATTGGACGGTACACCATCTATCTTTGACAAATAGGCACTCCATGGCAAATAAGAAACAAATGCATTGTTTAAAAGAAAATGTATTGTCTAAAAGAAAATGTATTGTCTAAAAAAAATCCTGATGAGGGCTTTGTTAAGCCAAAAATTCGACTCTTTAAATAAATGAATGTTTATTTAAAAAATAAAAAATATTACACGTCTGATCTTCTAACCATCATGTTTTGAATAAACATAGTACTGCAAGATTAAAAACTACCCAACAAGTGTTAAATTGCAAAAATAAAATAGAATTACTCACTGGTTGTTTGCTCTTGTAACCAATGCAGAATCAGACGTGATTACAACATGGATACAAAGAAGTATGTTGCATTGAGTAAAATTTTAAGATAAATCAAACAAATAAGAAATTTTATAATAAGTGAATTTAAAATTTAAGGAATTATAAATATGGATGTTTAAATGTCGCAACAACATTGACCATCTGAACATTCTGTTATGATGATGGATGATATGCTCTTAATTGCAAAGCAAGAAGTATGTGATCCCCAACTGCTTGATTCCAGTTCCAAGAAAAACTTTAGGATGACCGAGAACAATGCTGAGTTAAACAAAGAGCACATACAGCACTTAATATTCCCAAATGGACGCCCATTTTAGTACTAACTAGGCTCGATGATGCTTTACTTGGGTGATCTAATAGAAACTGGGGTGTCAACGTGATGATACCATATAATCTCTATATATAACATTCATAACATTTTCCCCCACTAACTATCGACACAATAGAAAACTAAAAAGGCCATTTCTATGCAAATTTTTCGCACTCACCATTCAAACCTAATAGTGCAAGAATACACACATTTTGTCACCTTTCTAAAAAAAATTATAATTTGCCTTCCTTGCCTTACTCTCAGCTACATAATCCCACATAGGTAGTAAAAAATCTTTCCCCCGCTTTGAATTTAGTTCTCCAACACAACCCAAAATCACTGAGTCTTTTTTTCAAAGTCATACTTAGCCAAATGCCACCGGGAAATACGCACATATGGAAGCAGAGAACAGCATAAATATATGTTTTTTTTTTCTCAGTAGGTTTTTCCTCATCAAACATACCATTAAATTGCTAAACCTAAACACAAATTCCATGAACAAAGCTTCTTTCTTAGAACTGCACACTTGTGGCACTCTCTTGAATTTCTCTGCTTTCCAGATGACTACAATTTGGTCAACTTCAAGTCCAACATGAATAAATTCTTGTTGAATCGTCTCCTTAAGTAATCTAATTAGCCAAATTTCCACTACTAATAATTACTATGAAATTATTCCATTGACTACTATATACTCATTAACTCTTATCCTCGAGTGGCCTTCGGGCCTTGATAAGTGGTGACTTCTTGGAAAAATATTCTTTATAGCTTATTGCTCTCTGTACAAACACAGAGCTTACATTACCTATTGTTTTTGTTTATATTATGGCTTATACTTTCCGTGTTACTGCTTTAATTATTACTATCCATATTTTTTATTGTTTTGTGTTATTAACAGTATTCTTATTTTTGTAACTAATAATTGAAGGAGAACGGACTTTATGGCTCCAATACATTTTTTTGTCTATTGCTTTTATTAGTAGTATTAATACTTCAATTATTTATCATATTATCCGTTACAGCTCATAATAGGGGAAATGCCAACATTAATATTCTTACCTGTTCTGTATTTTCACCCAAGATTATAAGCAATATTGTACCAGTTACATTATTTGTAATATGCTTGCTTGAATACTTAACTCTGATTTCTATGCATCTTCGATACCTTTACCTAACATTTTTAAAAGAGATATCGTTTTTATATATTTTATTAGCCACATAAATACCATACATTGCATAAATACTGTTACTACTATTAGTACTATTATTATTAATAACAACTCCAGTACCTGCCAGTGACAGTGACCATCTTACAAGAGCAATAACCACCACAGATGATAGTGTCCACCACTGGATGACGGTGCTCACCAGTTTAAAAGACAAGCGATTTGTCCATCAGTGCCCACCCCTGCCACAAAGTTCTAATAACCACAGTTGATTTCATTTCAGGGCAGTTCACTGGTGCTGATACTGCTCATGGCCGCCCGATTAGTAGATTTCAGTTTGAAGTATTCCAATGGAGGCTGACACTGATAATAGTCACTAATGAGTTCCAGTTGCAAAGGCAGTCAGTGCCCAAGTATAAACGCAAGTAATCACCTCAAAACAACTCTCATCAAGTGATGACAATCATAGCTGGAGGCTTTTGCAAGCTGCCACTGTGAGACGATGCCAAACAGTAGAAGCTGGATGATTTCATTTGGGCTATGGCTGCTAGTACATGCAATTTTCCAGGGTTGGCAGTACCCTTTACTAACAATCGTATTTTCGTTTTTTTTCTGGGAGAAGGGCATCCTTTACCAAATCTGTCCTGGTCTTTGTGACATACTTTCACCGAGCAACGCCAGTACAGTAACCCTGCTAGTTATAACTATAGGAGAAATTTGTTAAATAATTAATTGAAAATATTAAATATGATGTATGCAAATATATAAAATCTTGGTTAAAGATTGACTTGAAAATAGAAGACACTATCAATGAAAATACACTGATAGTCTAAGAATTGAAATTCAAATTTATATTGAGAAATTTCCTAAACAATTCATAATTTGCTAACATAATTTTTCCCAGTACTCTAACCACTGCGCTACGTGTCCTTGCGGACAATTCTAGTACAAATATTAGGAGCCTTAAACCTATTTTTATTTCTAGTTGTAAATATCACCATTTATTACTAATTATTACTATATATTAATGTATATCTATCTCTATACTTATTATTTGTATATCTGAATGTTTTTACTTAATATATAATTTGTAAATAGAAATACAATAGAAATTATTGAAGTTTATGAAAAGTTTGCTATAATTTGAATACAAATGTAAGAGATTATTAAATTATATAAATAAGAAATTTGTTAAAGGGTAAATGCAAAAAACTATGAAGCTAAATGAGAAATTTGTTAAAGATTTAATTTAAGACATGGGAAATTATTAATGTAAAAAATGATTTATTTATGATACAAGAAACTATAAAAGGTGCTGGGGGAGTGGGGAGCTGCTTAGAACAACCGTTTCCTGCCTTAATAGGGTTTTAAACCGGTTTCAGAACCTTGTAGATGATGTCCTTTTCTCCTCCTTGCTACCTCTTTCTCACAGAAGACATGTTGCGAGTCTATCTCAGTTGTATTGTTATTTTCATGGCAAGTGCTCGACTGAGCTTCAATATATTCCCCTCCTTCAAAGACATTCACAACAAACACTCACCTAGCTACAATCACTGTCAACAATTTCCCCCACCTTTCTCTGCCTAAATCTAAATGCAAGTTTTATGAACAAAGTTTCTTTTCTAAAACTGCTCACCTGGGGAATGCTGTATTGCAAATCTGCTTTCCAGCTGACTACAACACGGTCGTCTTCAAGTCTGATGTAAATAAGTTCTTGTGGAGCTGTCCTCATAAATAATCAAATTCTACCTAATTTCCACAGCTATTGATCACTCCATTATTTTCTTACTGACTATTTCCACTCATTAACCTTTATCCTCGAGTGGCCTTCAAGACTTGATAAGTGATGACTTTAAAAAAAAAAAGTAATGAGAAATTCGCTAAATATTAAATTTAAATTGTAAGAAATTATTCAAGTAAATAAATGAGACATTTCTAAATACTGAATTGAAAATATAACACACTTGTGTAAATATATATAAAAATTTCTAATGTTTAAGACGTTTCTGAATTTTTGAGATGAGGATTGGTTATTCGTATTATTATTATTATTAATCAGATTACTGTTCTCGTCTCGAGAATGATTTTCACAACGTTTTGGTCCATGTAACTTCCAGTCTTCTTCAAGTGTACCTTGTCAAACTCAAGAATGTTTCTGTTGGACTCGAGGATTTGGACAGAATTTCAAGTAGAATTATTTACTTCACGGGGGTAGTGTGCTCTTGTTCTGTCAGCCATGACTGGATAAAAGTCCTAAGTAATTCGCAATTTTTTTTTTTTTTTTGGATTGAACCTTCAATCTTCAGGAGAATATCACTTTTACAATTGATTTTTCCCACTGTGCCACGGGTCCTTGCAGACAATTCTAGTACGAATTTAAGGAACCTTGAACTTATTTTATTTCTAGTTGTAAATATCACTATTTATTACTATATATTAATGTATATCTATCTATTTGTATATATTTATGTTTTTACTTATTACTTGTTTATCTGTTGTTTATAATTACTGGTTCCCACATCGTATTACATTCTATACTAGGTCTACTTAGAAGTTGGTTATTTCCCAGCATATGTATGCTTCTTTCAGTCGTCTTACTCTCAACCGTTCCTCTCTGTCTATAACTTTTACTTCGTCCGATAATGGTAGATGGTTTCACCTTTCCTTCCAGATATGGTCAGCTATACCTGACTTTTCGGTCTCTCCATGTACTACAGCTTTTCGATGTTTTTCTAAGCATACTTTCAATGGACGACATGTTTCACCTTTGTATAGTTTTTCACATTTACAAGGGATTTCATATACTGTTTATGTTTCTGTTTAAAATGATGAATATGGGAGCAATTTGCTATAGAATGAATTGAAAATATACAAAATTACAAATGTAATTTTTTATTGACTGTGTGTGACTATTTTACTATAGACTGAAATCAAAATATCAGAAAATGATAAAAAAAACAAAAAAACACTAAAACAACTCCTAAATACTAAATTTAAAATCAGTCGAAATTGTAGATTTACACAACAAATTTGCTAACAATCTAATTGAAAACATGATTTCTAAATTCAAATAGAATTAAAAATTTTAAAGTAAATAAGTACAACATTTACTTATATAATTAAAATAGAAGATTTTGGTTGGTTGTTTTTTTTTTTTTGTTTTACGGCATATCAACCCTTTTCAGGTTATTTAATGCCGAATCCAAAGATTTTGAAGAAAAATTCTTTTAATAGAATATATTTGTTGTTTTCAAGTCGGTTTCTATTCAACCCATAGTTGGGACCCTAACAGGTACTACCACTCCGGGTCAGAGTGGACCTGGGAGCAATGGCAATTAAAGGGTAGCTCCACACTCCCCAAAGCCCACAAGCTGGGGCCTTACCACTGGATATAGTTTAAGGTCATATCCAGGACCTAAAATAGAAGAAAGCAAATATAGATACACAAGAAATTTGCTACATATTAGATTAAACTAGAGGGAGACCCGACATTGGCCAGGATTGAATGAGGATCAACATATGTTCTACATATTCAATATTTTTATTGTCATCGAAATTAATCACCCATTTTCCAATCAAATCAATTGATTGTCTGCTCTAGTCAGGGATCCATCATGGTACACTGGGTGTAAACTTCACATGCCTTCCCTCAGTGACTTAGTCCACAATATATTTTAGTTTATATTGCACTGTAGCGAATCTATGATTGATTTTATAGAATTATTTTCATATAATTGCTTGAATTAAAGTTTAAAATGCAAAAGTCAACTATTATGGGTCAATTGTGCTTCAAACAGAAACAATCATTTCGAATAGGTTGTATAAGGATGTTAACCTTGGTAAAAATTTCACTGTTCCTTAGATGTAGATCAAAAATTTGTTTAGCATATAGGTTGATAGTGGTCCTCACACACATTTTCTCACTTTTCTAGATATATACAGGGTGGTCAAAAAGTCAGGTAACATGTTAAAGGTAGAAAAAACAATATGATCCATTATAATCTCTATTCGTTTAATATTATTTGTTTAAATATTTGAGTGTAATATATAAACTACCCCTCCTGATTTCTACATACATGGTACTTAAATATACGTGTATTGCTAATATCGTTTTTCTTTAAAATGTTACCTGACTTTTTGACCTGTAGATTATGAAATCAAGCAAATCAGAAGTTTGGTAAAGATTTAAAGTTTCTAAAGATTTCATTTAAAATACAGGAAATTAAATATAAGTAGACGAGAAATTTGCTTGGTTATTGATTCAATTAAAAATATATGACATTATCAAATGCCAATACATTGTTTTACTAGCGATTGAAATTAGTATAACTACTTCATTTACACACATAAATTAATATACAAAAGTATAAATTTATGCAAAAACTTTAAGTATTTACTTCAACAGTGCCTAATACCTAGGTAGAGCTAGTCAGTAAGTTATAAAATATATATATGGTGATTAAGCTACACTGTATATTCTGCGTTCCATCCACTCTAGGATTCTTCAGGCTTATGCAAGAATTTTGTGGTTTTCTCGCGTTTTTATATACGCACCTTCTATTGAGTTTTTTGTTAGCCAATCAGCTTTCTAGTATCCACCGCACCCTTCCTAATCAGCCAATGAGCAGGCACTTACAGGAAAAAGACGCATTTGACCTCCAGTTGACCCGTACTTTGTGTTTGCTATTTAGCTTAAATATCTAGTGTCTTGACCTGTTTTAAATTTGGGTTAAGTTTTTTTTTATATGTTAGTTCATATATATATGTGTGTGTGTGTGTGTGTGTGTGTGTGTGTGTGTGTGTGTGTGTGTGATAGTTTATGTATATGCATGTTTATTTATTTTATTTGTTTATTTTCTATTGTTTTTGTTAGTTTTAAAATTATTTTGTATCTCTATCCTAGAGTAAATTTTATCCTGTGAACACAGTTGTTTGCTATTTCTCTCCTACAGTTTAATAGATGTTGAGGAATAACAAGAAAAGAACCTCAACATCTATTAAACTGTAGGAGATAAATAGCAAACAACTGTGTTCACAGGATAAAATTTACTCTAGGATAGAGATACAAAATAATTTTAAAACTAACAATAACAATAGAAAATAAACAAATAAAATAAAGAAACATGCATACACATAAACTATCACATATATATATATATATATATATATATATATGTATATATATATAATATAAAGCTGAATGTGTGTGTGTGTGAGTGTGTGTGTGTATCTGGTCACGAATAGGCTCCTATATGGTTGACTATTTTAAAAAACTGATTACATATAATGATAGAAGATGTATCGAGACACAGGAATGGGTATGTCTGATCTGGCAGAACGATGATTCATTAAAATTGTGGGGTCTGCGTTCGCGCCTGGTTCACAAAGTATGGAAATAAAAATATGAAAAAAAAATATTTACAAGTGTTTTGGATATAGATGTACATAAGAATAGTTTGATGAGTATGTTTTAACTTAAATAGGGATAGTATAATAAAATTGTGGGGTCTGCGTTTACGCCTGACCTCCATATAATGGAAATATGTAACAAAGTTTAACAACGTTTTTTAATATAGATCCACAGAATATTGTGATAAGTGTTTCAGTGTGAACAGGTATAAATTATGGGTTTTATCTATTCTATTTTTACTTTCATCATATTTTGCTTTGGTTTTGATACCCACAAATTCAACCAAAATTTACAACCCTTCCTTTTCATATTCATAACCTATCATACTTTCATAAATCAGAGTCAGTCCATTTTCTGTAGGCTGTTTTTGAACCCAGTCAACGACGTGTACTTTTGCTAGTATATATATATATATATATATATATATATATATAAAGTGACATATAAAAAAAACTTAACCTAGATTTAAAACAGGTCAAGATACTAGATATCTAAGCTAAATAGCAAACACAAAGGAACGGGTCAACCTGAGGTCAAATGGGCCTTTGTCCTGTAAGTGCCTGCTCGTAGGCTGATTAGGAAGGGTGCGGTGGATACTAGAAAGCTGATTGGCTAACAAAAAACTCAATAGAAGGTGCGTATATAAAAATGCGAGACAACCACAAAATTCTCGCATAAGCCTGAAGAATCCTAGAGTGGATGAAATGCAGAATATTCAGTGTAGCTTAATCGACACATATATTTTATAACTTACTATATATATATATATATATATATATATATATGAATCTAAAATAATCATCCAATCAAACTCTCACTCTAATATTTAACATGAAAAAAGCCTACTATTTTTTGTGTTTAAAGTCAGCAATATTTAACCTTAGCATTGATTAATTTGTTACGCCTCTCTGGAGATCAGTATTTAATTAATAATCCCTGTATTAACCTTTAATAGGAACGAAAGAAAACGAAGATATACATATACATAAAAAAATACTTTGATTTTCTACAGAATTGAACCTGATTATTTTAAATCACAATATACAGCAGTTTCTTGTTTAGTTTTTCCTTCGGTAATCTCTATAATTTACTGAAATTAGAATCCCGAGCAACACTAAGTACTCCTGCCATTAACATAATTTTCAACTTATAAAAATACAATAAAATGTTATTTATGAATTGTCAAACCTTTTTATATAAAATGAATACCATCACTTTAGATCTTGATATGCGGATTTGTTTTGAATTGCACCTAAGACGAGAGACGTATAAATCTTTAATGAAATATTCAAATACCTACAAAATTTTTGTATTAATAAAATTATCACTGAAGATCTTGTTATGTCTGTGTTTCTCACCTATACGTAACTTTTTGTTTTTTTTTACACTTTTTCACCCCCAAACAAAGCATATTGCCATTTGAAATGTAAGGGGCTACTATTAACAGTGAACTGTGGGGTGTTGAGCAGCAAGGTGTTTGCTCACATTAAATTTACACTTCTGTAGATTAATACAGCCAAGAAAGCAGAAAACCGCGAGGGAATGCCAAAGTCAGCAGTCAGAAGAAAACACCATTAAAGTAGAAGGCTTTCTGTCATCATTTAGGGACCTCAAGAGTGAAGAGGATGTGATGCTATTGCTTATCAGATTAGTCGGGGTATGTACGTCAAGGAGGTACAAGTGCTATGATTTCATCAGAGCATGTTCCATTAAAGTACTTGTAAAACAGCTGCAGGTATGCAACATTGTGGTGATGGGACAGAGGTTGAAGCTTGACCGACAGTGCAGGATCTATCAAATTTGAGACTCTTTTTTTGGACTCTTGTTTAAGAGTGAGAGACTAGTGGTAGATGCACCAGCCAAAATGTGGCAGCAATACTCCCCGCATGGGTGAATGGTGGCTTTGTAAAGATTAATACACATGAAATAATTTTCTTTACTATTTATTGGGTATTTATAAAAATCCAAAAATCAAAATGAGGGAAAATTAAAATGAATAAAAAAAAAAAATCGGTTCTTATTTGGAATTCAACTTGACTAAAAAAAAAAACACGAAAATACAGAAAAATCTTTATGATGCACATACTCGTCTCGGAATGAAGATGCCAGATTCCAAAAATCATGTACTGATCAAGTAGTAGTTTTTTTTATATATAGAAAATTATTTTTATCATTATTTTTAACAATTTTAAGAGTATTATAAGGCTGATTTTGATCTCAATAGCTCAAACTGAATTGTCTACTCTTATTTATAAAATGCGGCTAATCAAAACATGATGTCTTGCTTAGTTATAAAATTTGATTTTCTCAGTTAAAAAAACTTGATTAATTTAAGTGATTTTTGGAGTATGACATTTTGGTCTTTGACGGGTCTATACATCATAAAAGTTTTATTTTTATTTGCTGTGTATATATATATATATATATATATATATATATATATATATATATTAAAATAAAGTCGATTTTGAAATAGGAAGAAGCAAATAATCTTATTTAAAATAAAATTGTATATATGACTATTTTTAATTATTTTTCTCTAAACCTTCCATTCAGAAATATTCCCTACCCCTTGGGCAAATGCAGCTAGTTGGATATATAATATAGGATATACTGATTCATTCATGCTATTTATTTATTAAGCCTCTTTGAGGATTATCTCTTATTTTTATCGATAATCTCATATCAGCTTTTAACAGGAAGAGACGGGAGGAACATATGCACATGCATACTTATGGCAAGCAAGTTACAGAAATCCTTGTGCACTATAAGAGGTCATCAGAGTCCAAAACAAAGAGTCGTGTTGCTTACTAGCTTAACATGAGTATATTTTCATACTTCTAATAAGCTCTATTCATATCTGGAGCACTGTTGAAGTAAATGCTGAAAAATTATTTCATAATATAATCCACTTATAATTAGGGCTATGACAACAGCATATTCTTTTCATTGTGTTGAGTCTCGAGTATATATCCGACACAGTTAATCAACCGAGAACCACATCACTCTATATAAAAGCATATAAGATATCAACGGATACACACTCGAGAGTCAAAACAATGAAAAGAATATGCTGTTGTCCCAGCCCCAGTTATAATATAAGGAGCATTTTCTGTGTGTGTGTGAGAATAATAAGTTTTTAAAATCTTTTTCTTCGTTACTGTTATAGAAAAGGAACTCTGTATGTGTGTGAGAGAGAAAGAGAGAGAATTTTTTTGTTCCCTATGGATTCGAAAACGGCTGGGCCGATTTTCATGAAATTTCACACAAATCTACTACCATATATATATGTGTCTGGGAGTGTTGTTACATAGGTTTTATATCGGAATGTGCCGGATAAGTTATCAAAAGTCAAAACAATCTGATTAAAGAAAAATGTCTGATTTTGACCAAAGTTAACACTTTTATACAACTTAACATCACAAGTGCATTTGAGAAGTTTTATACCTGCACAAGCAGAAAAGCCTAGCCTATAAAGTCAACTGTAGATTCTTGTAAGACAGATGTGTGTTGAAAATGAATGTTTCTTAATAGCGCACTATTGAACCATGATATTTTACTTTTGTACGTTTGACTTTAATTCAAGTAATTATGTAAAAATAACCTCATAAAATCAACAGTAGATTCTCTACAGTGCAATGTATTATGGACTAAGCTACTATGGGGAGGCATCTGAAGCTTCCTCCTGGTGCATTGCGATGGGTCCCCAACTAGAGCAGGCAATCAATCGATTTGATTGAAAAAGGATCGATTTCACCAATTTTAATGGGGATAAATGTATGGGAGGGTGGAACATTTGTTGATCATCATTCATTCCCAGACAACGTCGGGTCTCCCTGCTAGTAACGTAATAAGTAGATTGAGAAATTTGTATCATTTCAAAATATCAGAGATCTTAACTACGTTTTTAGATGATAAATTATGAACAAATAAAGAGGATACCACGACTAGATATTGAAACTGAAACCTAAACATCTTCAGTTTGATGTCCTTACGACCTAAGCTATCTAGATTTTCTCATGAATAGATTTTAAAACATTACCTCAGCAAAATAATTATAGATTTGATGTGACGCGATAGATTGGTGGTTTATGTTACGTTTCAAAACATATCTACATATATACTAGCAGGGAGAGCCGACGTTGCCCGGGATTGATTGATGATCAACGAATGTTTCACACTTCTATATTTTTATTGTCATCGATACCAGGGAAATCGTTGATTTTTCAATCAAATAGATTTTTGCCTGCTCTAGTTAGGGACCCATCGCAGTGCACTGGAAGGAAGCTTAAGATACCTCCTTGCAGTGACGTAGTCCACAATACATTGTAGTCTACATTGCCCAGGGAGAAATTACTGTTGATTTTATAGAATTACATTTATATATAATGGCTTGAATTAATGTTTGAAATGCAAAAGTCAAGTAACATGGTTCAAGTGTGCTCTAAACAGAAATATTCATTTTAAATGCACCTCTGTCATATCAAAGAACCTATATGGCAGGCTTGTGTGGTGATAAAACCTCTTAAATACACTTGTGATGTTAGGCTGTATAAAGTGTTAAGTTTGGTCAAAATCGACTATTCCTTCTGTCATCAGATTTTTTTTGGATAATCGATACTTATCAAAAATGTTCCAATACAAAACGTATCTAAGAACACTACAAGGCACAAAAAGTACATTTGGATGGAATTTCATAAAAATCGGCCCAGCCATTTCGGAATCCATAGAGAACAAATTTGCACACAAAAACACACACTCACAAAGTTTATATAATAGAGATATAATGCCTTAATGTATAGTTTTTAAATAAACATTTTTTTCTGTTTTCTTAACGAAGATTAAAATCAAGATCTAATGCTGCTAAACCTTGTGTCTAGAATCCTTCATCTAATTTTGATTAAAATGCATTACATGATTGTAATCCTAGAAAATCAATAAACTTTATGGCTTAGAGAGTTTTTAGAAATTGAGGATCAAGGAAAACTTTCTTAATTGATGTCTAATTACTATGGATCAAATTTAATGCAAATCTGAAATATTTGAAGTTTCTATAAGTGGATCTACCTGCCAACAAAAAAAAATTATTTTAAAATTATATGCTAGGGATTTTTATCCTCGGCGCCTAAAATCAACAGTAATGATCTGATCTCTGTTTATTTTGTGGTGGGAGTTTAGTTCTGCGCAGTTCTAGGAGGTCCACCCTTCCAGGACTTGCCGTCTCTGTTGGAGAAGGGGTTAGTTTATTGCTATAATCGCCTGATGAGCCCTTACTGGGGAATATCGACGGGACTGCCCAGGCACTTTATGCAGGTCAGAGTAAATGTCCCCAGGGATGCTGACTTCTTGATCCCACTTCCCAATTTTGGTGTCCAAGTTCTTGCAATGGGAGAGAAATAAACAACATAAGTAACTCAATGTCTGCATGCATCTGTGATGTTTGTGCGTTCCCTGTAGAAAGGTTAAAGAATCCATATAAAATCTAAGAAACGGCTATGAAGGCATAACCTTTTCTTTATATTTTTCTTTTACTTGTGTCACTGCTTATGAAGGCCAGGAGGTCACCCTAGGACAAGAGTTAGTAAGTGTTAGGTAGATGGTGAGACGACATATTCAGTAAGTACCTCCAACGCGTGCCACAGTTTACCCCCCCTCCATATGTAACATGATGTAACTGTAATTTAATTTAATATTTTCATCCTAACTTTTTTTTACCATTTAAAAAAAGTAGCTCAAATAAACTGCTAATATTTAAAAAGATTTTTACAGCATACAAAAATAATGAAAATGCGAGATAAAAATCGTGTTTACATTAGACGCTTTAAAACAACGGTCCTATGTAGTGACGTTTTTTAAGCCGTAAACATACACGTTTTAAAAATCTAGCAAATATTAAATAATAGTCATATTTTTCTGAAATTTTCGATATTTATTCATTATTAAATAACCTTAGATAATAAAAGTAGGTTTTGTTAAATATATTGGAGGAAAGGTTTTTCTTTTGGGGAGGGAGGGGTTCTCCCCCACTATATTTCATGTTACGAAAACTAAACAAAATAAATGTAGGTCGATAAAAATTTCAACGTTTTTTAAAGCTGAAAAGGTCAAATAATTAAAAAATATTTATATATATATATATATATATATATATATATATATATAGTTATTTATTTAACTTACCTTAAAGTTGTAAATAAAATTGGACATAAAATCAATATTATATTAAAAAAAAAACACTTCTTGATAATTTTTTTCTCTGTAAAATAATTATTTGAATTACAACAAAAAACAAAAAACAGAATTCTCAAAAATTATTAGTTTTTAAAAGCTTTAAATGATATTAAATTCAAATATTATGCAATATGTAGTTTAAACAAATATTTTTTATAACAGGTTTCCAATAATAAAAAAATATATTCATACACAAATAATAAAAAAAATATATTCATATATTTTAATATATGACACTTGAGATAATAAAAATGGCAAATCCCAAATCGGCCTAAAATAATTTGTTTTGATTTCATTATTTAAATTGATAGAGGGTGATCTTCATTTTTTGTGCCTTTTTTCAAAACAGTACGGAGGCTTGTAAGCAACAATATCTTTAGATACATAAGTGTCAACAGAAGACGTTAAAATTAATTTTATTTCATTATCTTTCGTCTGTGTAGTTCGTTAATAAAATCTATTTGTTTTACAAAAGGTAAGTCTTACATTGCTTTTTATTCATAGCAAAAAAAACATTACTTCCATTAACCATTATAACGCAAATGCCCATCCATAGAAATTGACACAAACACACGAAATGATGACGTTGCTATTAATGCGTACAATGCTGACGTTTTACATAACATTATTATGTCTAATATTCAGTAATGGTGAAACTTGGGTAGGGTTTAATTATTTAAGAGGATGGCTCAATAAGACCCGATTTGCATAAGATTTGAAAATGACGATGTTGTAGTCAGCTAGGAAGCAGCCCCACGGTATTGTGCTCCACAGACGGACAATTCTAGGAAAATAAAACTGCCCATGAGATTTTTGTTTAGTTTTAGGCAGAGATAGACTGTGAGGGAAATTGTTGTAGCTACATAGCTCGGCAAGTATTTGTTGCGAACGTTTTACAGGGGAGGAGGGGCATAGATTGAAGCTCATCGAGCAACTACCATAAAAAAAGCAACAGAGTAGAGGGTTTAAAACTTCAAATATATTTTGATGAAATTTATATCAAATGTATGGAATTTTCTTGGGAAGATAATGGAAGTGAGCTCAAATTTTTACATTACTTTCCTCTAAGTGAACCATTGGGACAAAACCCTCTTTAAACTTCAAATACATGCATCTGATTTTAAATTAAATTTAGACTAGCAGGGTTGGTTGGTTAGTTGTTTTTTGTTTTACGGCATATCAACTCTTTTCAGGTTATTTAATGCCGAATCCGGTGATTTTGAAGAACAAATTTTTAATAGAATATATTTGTTTTTTGCAAGTCAGTTTCTATTTAACCCATAGTTGGGACCCTAACAGGTACTACCACTCCGGGTCAGAGTGGACCTGGGAGCAATGGCAATTAAAGGGTGGCTCCATACTCTCCGGAGCCCGCAAGCTGGGGCCTCACTATCGGATATAGTTTAAGGTCATATTCAGGACCAGACTAGCAGGGAGACTCGATATTATCCAGGATTGAATGAGGATCAACAAGTGTGCCACCCTCCCATATTTTGTCATTGAAATCAGTGAAATTGCACATTTTTTAATCAAATCAATTGATTGCCTGCTTTACTTAATGACCCCAACCCCGCAGTGTACCGAGACAAAGTTTCACATACCCCTCCCCCACAGTGATTCAGTCCACAATACATTGTAATCTGAATTGCACTGTAGAGAATCTACTGTTGATTTTATAACATTATCTGTAAATAATGGCTTCACTTAATGTTTAAAATGCGAAATTCAAGTATTATTGTTTAATTGTGGCCTAAACAGAAAGATTCATTTCAAACGCAGCCTTGTCTTATCGAAGAACCAACTGTTGATTTTATGAGATTATTTTTTTTTTGCATAACCACCTGAATTAAAGTTAAATGTACAAAAGTCAATATCATGGTTCAATTGTGCTTTAAAATAAAACATTCATTTTGAATACGCCCTTGTCTTAGAAAAGAAATAAACAGTTGATTTTATAAACTGGGCCTTCCTGCTTGTGCGGTGATAAAACTTCTCAAATGCACTTATGATGTTTAGGTTGTATAAAAGTGTTAACTTGGGTCAAAATCGAACTTCCTTTTTTAGTCAGATTTTTTTGAATATTGATTTGCAATACTTATAAGATGGATTCTGATACAAAACCAACATAAGAACACTCCCAGACACACCAAGTACATTTGTGTGAAAATTTAAAAAAACCGGGCCAGCTGTTTCCGAGTCCATATGAACAAACTTATTCACATACACAAACAAGGTTCCTTTTGTATAATAGATATATTCTGTTTATTATACAAACATTATTCGCTACATATGTGCATACGTTTCAGTGAAATCCCAATTCAAAGAGACTACTTCATCGGACCAAAAAAAAGAGGCGATATTGAAATGAGGGACAAGATTACATTCAGTTTCTAAAAAAACATATTCGAGTGTGGTTTACACTTAAGAAAGTGGGGTTTTGACCCTCACTCCCTTTCTTCAACACACCTCCTTCCAAAACCTCTACTGCTCACATTCACAGAGTATGCAGCCCACTCTCTTTCAGAACATAAACCACACCCAAATATATTTTATAAGAAAACAAATGTAATCTTAACTCTAGTTTCAATATCGCCTCTTTTTTGGTCTGATGAAGTGGTCTCTTTGAATTGAGATTCCACTGAAACATATATCAGGGCTCTATGGACAAATTTATCTTTAGTTCACCTTTGACAACTAAATATTTTCATTTACTAGCCAAATAGAAAAATTACTAGGCAAACCCACGCGATTTTTGGAATATGACATCTTTGTTCTGTGACGATTATGTACATAATAAAGTTTCTTTTGTATTTTTTTAATAAGTTTAATTCTAAATATACAAATTTTATGTTGCTACTTGAAGGTATAAACATTCTAAATTCTTCAGATGTTTTTTTAAACAGCCTTCGTTAAAAAAAAAAAAAGTATATTGTTCTATTAAACTTTTATTGTTTAAATAATTTAACTTTGTTCGTTTTATTAAAAAAAAAAAAAAAAAAAGTTGAAAAGATTTTTCACTCAGTAGTGAGTTTTGGAAGATTGTCAGTAAAAGAAATACAGTCGCCAAAAGATAAGCATTTCATTATTTCTAGTCGACGCTTTGAAAAATCACTCGCAATGTAGAACCCTGTGTATGCATATATGTAATCAATAACATTTGTATAATAAAGACTCTATAGTAGTTCTGTTCTGCATTGAGTACTCTTTAATAATCACGTGGGTTTCATTGGATTTACATCTAGGAAACCAATCTATATAACCATTATATAAAGACAATAATTCAGTTTTCCAATATCATTTCAGCCTCGTCCACTACACTAGAAGGAAAAAAAAAAACAATGTAATATGGTGTTATGAAAACAGTGAAAAGGTATACAGTGATCCTTATTCCAAAGCGAGCAACATCAAGTTGCAAATTACATAATATAAAACAATAATATATATGACATGAAAAATCAACTTACACATATAAATATTTTTTAAAACAGAGCTTTATAATAATAATTAAAAATTAAAGAAAATCAACCACTTTTAATCATATATATATATATATATATATATATATATATATATATATATATATGGCATAATCACGTTGACACACCAGTTCTTGTGAGATCACCTGGCTAGTACCAGATGGGTGACCATTTGGGAATTCTAGGCACTGGTATTGAACAATGTCTACTCAGGAGATTGTGCAACTTTTGACACAAAAATTTCGCGTGCAAGCATCCTTACCGTGGGTATCCATAGTCTGTCAAAACTGAAAGAAGTTGATATATAGATATATCATGTCTTAAAAGACAATGCATACCTTTGTAAGGGTGGCTGCACATATAATTATGAAGCAAGGGTTGCACAATCTCTAACCACATCTTTCCTGAAATAGCACTGCTGAATTTCAGTGGCAATAAGAAATCCAGGATGACTAAAATAATGCTGAGCTAAGCAGAGGGCACATGCAGCACCTGGTAGCCTCAAAGGATTACCAAATTTAGTACTGACAAGACTCAACTTGAGTGACCTAACGAAAACTAGTGTGTCAAAGTGATTATGCTATATATATATATATATATATATATATATATATATATATATAAAGAATAAATAAAATGTATTAATTTTATTTATTGTGGACTATTACCCTCATCTATTTTTTTTTTCTTAGTAAAAAAAAAAAAAAAAAAAAAAGAAAAATGAGGATAATAGTTTGCAATAAAAAAAATTAATAAATAATACTAATCTCAATAATGAATTTCAATTAAATAAATAAAATGTATTTAACTACTGCCATTTCATAAAGGTACCAACTGGCCTTTTAAGTCTGTTGTAATCAAAACGGTAAAAAACCGATGGGTTACAATTTTTTATCAAAATTAAGCAATAGATTTTGATCCAAATTAGATTAAAGATTCTAGACATAAGGTTTAGTAAAATTAGATCTTAAAAAATTGAAATCTTTGTTAAAGGAACATAAAAATAGTGCAAAACTTTTGTTTGGATGACTAATTTTACCGACCATCGTATGGGTATATATATTTATATATATATATAAATATATATATATATATATATTAGTGTTGGGACGATTCCTAATTTTTATACGATTCCGATTCCAGGAAAATATTGATTAACGATTCCGATACCAAGTACGATTCCGATTCCGATTCCTCGGGAATTATTGTTTTGAAATATACCAGGTAGTTTTATACTTATGGTCGGTAGTTCCCAAATATGTTCCCTAACTTTGGAAGAGATATTTTATGTCTACACTGTCGTGTTTTGGTTTAAATAAAATTATTATATAGTAAACTAAACGGAAAAATTAGCAAAATTTATTTTAGAGAAAATTTATTTTACTTAATTGGAATACAGAAAAAAAAAAAACTCAAAGAAAATAGAATTTATCCTTCAGAGCAAAAACAAATAAAATAGAATTTATATAACAGAACAAAAACAAGAAAATTAGAGAATACGGGTTTGTATTACTGTACACAAAGATTCGAAAAAGTTGTCAAAAACAAATATATAACAAATAAATGTTATCAAAGGCAAGATAAGTTACTTTTCTGCCAAACTGGATATATTTTTTGTGTTTTTATTCAATGTAAAATATTTATTCAGCTTGAAAAACATACAGTGTTTACCGATGTATTCGAAAATTCAAGATGGCGTCTCACACCCTCTTTAACACCGTAAGTATGGAAAAAGATGTTATAAATAAAAAACTATACAAAATACTATTAAAAACCCGCCGAATATATGTCAACCTATGTCACGGTAACATATATTGAGCGAGTTTTTAACAGTATTTTATCCGGTTTTTTATTTATAACATCTTTTCCCACACTTACCGTGTTAAAGAGAGAATAAGACGCCATCTTGAATGTTCCAATACATCGGTAAACACTATGGTTTTCGAGCTTAATAAACATGTTACATTGAATAAAAACACGAAAAATATATCCAGTTTGGTAGAAAAGTAACTTATCTTGCCTTTGATAACATTTATTTGTTATATATTTGTTTTTTGACAACTTTTTCGAATCTATGTGTACAGTAATAACAACCCAAAATGTCACATTTCAATATTTTTTTAATAATTAAATTCTCAGGGTTGTTGAAATTAAAACTTAAGTGATTTTTTTTTTATTAGACTTTTTTCGAAGCTTGTTACCTTGAAAAATACATTCAAAACCCTGTTTTTTTTTTTTTTAAATAAATTGAAAAATAAACGCAATTAAAAAAATTTAATTGATAATTGAAACTTTAAAAACATATTAAACATTGAGAAATTACTTATCTCGCAAATTAATGTCCAATAAAGTAGATCCAGTCTTCATACAGGAATTCGGTTATAATAAATATATCTTTCCCAAACTTAAAAATTAAATCTTTTTTTTTTTTTTTTTTTTTTTTGGAGAGAGAGAGTGCTTTAAAATCGCCGGGGAGTGCCGCCTAAAATTTTAAAGAAGTAAATTTTAGGAGTTTAGTGCCTTTCAAAGACGGTTATCATAATTTATTATCATCATTTAATTTCCTTTTTTTCCTCCCCCCACACCTTTCCACGTGGTTCAGTAGTTAACCAGTGCTCCTGTTGCTGTCAGTCAGCTATCTTTACCTAACTTTTAATTTCTAGTTAAAAGAATTTTTCATGAATAGAATCAGCATTTTTAAAAATTGTTTTTTTAGTTGTATATATTGTATTTATTCTTTGAAGTTAAGGAGGGTTAAAAAAAATTGGTGACACCTAGATGGTGACGTAGGCAAAAAAAAAAAAAAAAAAAAAACACTGCGATTTCGACCCTCACTAATAAAACTGCTCTGAGTGACTAGTTGGTAATTTTTTGTTCCTTTTCTTTTTTATTTTGCTCCTCCAATTTATTTGGATGCTTCCTAGTTAAATGTTTTAACATGTTGGTTGTGGTCATGTAAGATAGTTTTATTCCTCGCGATATTTTAATTTGACAGACTTTGCAAATGGCTTTTAACTCATCATCTTCATCAACTTCAAAAAGTTTCCATGCAAGACTTTTTTTGGACTTTGGGCCATATTAGAAAATTCAGTTCATCTGTAAACAAATAATTTACTATTAAATTTTGTTTTAAAGCTAGTCACTTATTTGGATAATTAATTGAAAATAATCCGCTAAAAAAGATAAAAAGAAAAAAATATAAAGGGATGGGGCGGTAAATTGTACCAACCGGTAGTTAACAAAAAAAAAACTTATAGAATTTAATTTTTGAAACCAAAGTATAAAAGTTTACATAATGAAATGCAAATATGCATTTTCTTTTGAATTTTTTTTTTGCTTAACTGTGTTCAATTCACACATGGTTGATGCGGTTCAATATTGCTAAACTATAAGTCTTAAGTAAAATTCTATTTATAAATACTTTTTAAAATGAAATTATTTAATTAATCGTAAATATTATTTAGACATAAAAATGAAATTGTACCTTTTAAAAATATATATATTAATTTCTTTTTCGTTCGGCAAAAAACTGCACAAAACACTTTTAATTTTCAATTTAAAATTCTAGAAAAAAGATTATATTATTCTGTTTTTAATATAATCAAATTCAGGGTTTTATCTTTCTGGAGAAAAAAATAAAAAAAAATAATAGATTTTATTTCAATGAAATTAAAAAAAAAAAAAACTTGACTGAATTGAATTAATTACCCTTAAATTAACGAAGGGGTTATTTAATAACTTTAGGTTTGGAAGAGATAGGTATGGGGTCGATTTTTTTGAAACTTCAAAAGAAGCCGACTACTGTCAAAACTTTGTGAAATAATACAACGTGATCAATTTCATTTTAGAGATATTTCTTTCAAAAGCCTTCTTTTAAAAAAAGAAAAAAAAGAATATTGTTCTATTAAACCTTTTACTGTTTAAATAATTTGACTTTGCTCGTTTTATTTTAAGAAAATATAAGTTGAAAAAGCATGATGATCAATAATTTCTCACCTTCCCATACTTTTATTGTAATCAAAATGATGAAATCGCCCATTTTTTTTAATCAAATCAATTGATTGCCTACTCTAGTTGGGGACCCCCTGCAGTGAACCAGGAAAAGGTTTCAGTGCCTCCCTGCAGTGACTTAGTCCACAATACATTTAGTTTGTATTGAACTGTAGAGAATCTACTGTTGATTTTACAAATTTTTCTTTAAATAAAGGCTTCACTTAATGTTTAAAATGCAAAAGTCAAGTATCATGGTTCAATTGTGTTCTAAAAAGTATATTGAAAGTGTCCTTTAATCAATCAATTTGATTTAAGGACAGGTCATTTCACCAATTTGAGTAAAATTTCAATAAAAATATGGGAAGGTTAAACATTTATTGATCATCATTCACTCCCAGGCATCGTCGGGTCTCCCTGCTAGTATATACGTATATATGCTTAAAAAAACAAAAAAATAAAAAAAAACATGGATCTAAAATAATCATCCAATCAAACTTTCACTTTAATATTTAATATGGAAAAAAGTCTTATTTTTGTGGTTAGTCAGAATTATTTACCCTAAGCATTGATTAACTTGTTAAGCCACTTTGAAGACTAGGATTTAATATATAATCTAATTTATAAAACTCACTATGTCTGTCTAGCCATCTCCATATTTTCAAGCTATCTCTTCAAAAACTAAAAGTTGCAAAGAGGCGCTAGGAGCCTCTAATGATTGGACTTTTTATTGACCGTTCTTTTATGGGTCTTTAGCAGTTTTCAAGGGCTCGAAATTGAAAAAAAAATCGTTATTACATTTTGTACATTCATCTTAGTTTATTTTTCATCAGTTCATATGCGTGTCACGTTGGTACAGTGATAACATCGCCAGCTTTGAATGCTACAGTTTTGCTTTCGGTTTTGATTCTAGCTGATGGAAGCAAAATACTTTTCTTTTTTTTTTTTAACTCTTGAAATCATGATTGATAAAATATACGAGATCTGGACAAATTAAAATATATTTAAGCGTAATTTACCACCGGGCAAAGCACCCTCACCTCCCAGTTTCCACATACACCATTTAATGAGAACAAAAAAACAAAACACAAAAAAAACCTACAATCGCCATAAGTATGTGTTCCTTGTCACAAGCATGGTGCACATGATTCTGGATTTTATCAGACCACAGCCTGGGTAAATTAGACGCTTAGCTTCATCTTGGAAGTACACCATTCATACCTCATTTCTTCCTACTTGAATCCCAATCTCACTTAGAGATCAACTTGCTTATTTTTGGTCCTAAACAAATCAGAAAACAATGAACAGTCTAGAAACTTTTTTTGGGTGTCTTACTAACTGTTTTTTTCATATTTGGATTCTTCGAATTATTATTCTCATCTTGAGTGTCATTTTCACGTTTTGTTTGATGTAACCTGTGATCTTCAGGCTTGTCATGTCGAACTCTGAAATATTTCTGTCGAACTTGGGAATTTGCATAGAATTTTGAACAGAACCTTATATTTACTTCATGCAAATGCTCTCATTCCATCTGCCACGATTGGATAGAGGTCCTAAATAATTTGCAATTAGATTTTTCAGTTGCCCACATTGAGGATTGAACCTTCAATCCTCAGGAGAATATTACTTTATGATTGATTTTTTACAAGTACACTAACCACTGTGCCACAGGTCCTTACATGGAAAGTTACATTAACCAAAATGTTGTGAAAATGACGCTAAAGATAAAGAACAGTAGTCTGAAGAATTCAAATAACCATTTCTTATCTCCAAAATTCAGAAACGTAATAAATGGTTTCTTGGTTTAGTTTTTCCACTTCCATGAATTATATATATATTTTTTTTATTTTTTAGAGGGAATTAGACCTGGAGTCTAAAGAGCAGAGTTTATTTTAATGTATTAGTACTATTAAAAGAAAACAGTGTACTGAAGATATATACGTTCAATAGGCATAGATATCCTAGAGTTATTTTAATATTGAGTAAAAACTATTCATAATTTTGAATTAAAAATTAGTTTCAAAAGGAAAAACAAAACAAAATCAATAGATTGTACGATCGTTTCTGAAACGATCGTACAATCTATTGATTTTGTTTTTCCTTTTGAAACTGATTTTTAATTCAAAATTATGAATCGTATTACTTAATCTATATATCTATAAAAGTGAAAGTGTCTGTGTGTACATTTCCCTACACAATAACTGTCAATTTTCAGTCTACAGACTCGAAATTTGATATACAGGGTACTGAAATTTAGGAAAATCTTTGTAATCGGTTTTAGGCCTGAAGTTTAGCTGTTAAGGGTAAAAGTTCAACGATTTGACCTTTGAGAACTCTATCAAACTCCTGACAATTTTGGGTCTAAACACTTGAACTTTTAGATAGAGGATCCTTGGACATGGATCTAACTTAATAACTTGATTTGAGCTCAAAACAATAAATGTTAAGGGGTCATAATAGGGGTCAAAGTTAAAAAAAATTTGACCTCTGTGATCTCTACCAAATTACTCAGAAAATTTCTGGTCTAAACATTTGAAATTTTACATAAAGGGTATTCAGATATAGGGCAAACTTTTTAATCGGTTTAATCGAAAATTTAAGCTACAAATATATAAATCTATGTATTTACATGTCTGCCTAAAACTTTCGACAGAGGCGACGGATTTTCACAAGATCAGTATTGTTTTAAAGCTTGACCCTTCAGATGACAAATACCGAAAAATTGGCTAAAAACATTAATTTCTTCACCCTCAACTGGGCACTTTTCTATAGGGGGGGTGTCGCTTCCGGTTTGGCAGTGGTCATAACAGCAAATACGTCACGTTTTTTTTTCACATTCTTTCCCTCCTTCGCGGTACAGGTTCGAGCCTGCCTTCCTACTACCACTTTTTTTTTTTTTTTTTTTTTTAAAAAGCACACCTCCAAACACCCGGGCAATGCCGGGCACCCATGCTAGTATATATAAAATTTAAATTTTCAACACAATAAATGTGGTATTGTAGTGCCTGCAATGATTTTAGCTAAGAGTAGAATAGACAGTGTACAATAGTGAATGACCAACGACTTCCAGTATCTCCACTTTTGAATGCCTTGTACCTAATTTGTTACATAGTATTTTTTACATCTTTCAGCAAATAAATAATTCAAAGTTTAGTATCTGTTGTATTCAATTCCCAGAGCCTCATTGCCTTTCAGGGATGGAACGGTTTTACAACTAGTTGCATCATATACATTACTAGAAAAAGCTGATGGGACTGACTAGACCATTTTTCCCCCACTATAAACTGACCTCATGTCAAACTACCCTTATACAGAATAATCATGTTGACCCACCAGTTCTTAGATCACCAAAGTAAAGCACCACTGTACCTGTTTTTTATCTCAAACTGTGGAAGGCAGGTAAATAAAAATCAACAATCAGTAATAACCTGAAGGACAGACAAAGAGTGCGAAAGAGTAATTTTTTGTTTTTTTTACATAGGCATCACCACTTATCAAGGCCAAGAGGCCACTCGAGGATAAGGGTTAAAGAGTGTACAGTAGAAATTGGACAATATAGTAATCGTTAGTAATGGAAATTCAGTAAATTTGTTAACAAGTGGAACGGCTCATCAAGAACTTGTTTACGTTAGACTGAAGACAACCATATTGTAGTCAGCTGGAAAGCAGGAAAACGGAAGACAATTCCACAAGCGTGCAGTTCTAAGAAAGAAGCTTTGTTCATGGAATCTACGTTTAGGTTTAGGCACAGATAAAGAGTGGGGGGGGGATTATTGATAGTGATTTTTAAGCAAAAAATAATGAAGATTGGATCAAAAATAAAATTCAACAAAAATCAGAGAATTAATCTATCTTTTCAGTATTTATTTTGTTAAAAAAAAAAACAAAAAAAAAACAAAAAAAAACAACTTTATGGTCAGTTAATTTACTTTACCCAACCTTTTATTTTACCTTTTTTTTTTCATCCCAAACAAAGCATAGTGCCACTTGGATGTAAGGGGCTACTATCTGGGATGATATTTACAAGGACACTATGTAGGGAGTTGAGCAGCGAGATGTCTGTTCACATTACACTTGAGCTTCTAAATGTCAGTCCAGTCAAAGAAGGAGAAAACTGGGTGGGGATTCCAAAATCTAACAGTTAAAGGAAAAAAACTATTACAGTAGAAAGCTTTCTGGAATCTAGTGATCTCTACAGTGAAGGGGTGGAATTTTGTTGCTTGTTGGGTTAGGTGGGGATATTTACATCAAGGAGGCACAAGTGCTACGAATTGGTTAGAGGACATTTCATTAAATCAACTGTAAAACAGGCACAGAGAAGCAACATTGCGGCGATGCAGCAGGGGTTGGAGTTTGGTTGATAGTGTGGCAACCATTAGGTTGGAGACTCTTTTTTGGTCCCTGTCCAAGAGTAAGAGACTAGTGGTAGACGCACCGGCTCAAAGGTGGCAACAATATTCTATGAATGGGCAAATGGTGGCTTTGTAGATATGTAGGACATTGTCAGGTGAGAGCAGTTTTCTAACAGGGTAGAGAGAGCCCACCTTCTTTACAGCAATGTTCTCAATGTCTTTGTTCCAATTTATTTATTTATTTATTTTTTTTTTTTTTACAAAGGAGTCACCATTTATGGCCAGGAGGCCACTCGAGGATAAGGGTTAATGAGTGTACAGTAATCAACAGGAAAATATCGTTAATAATGGAAATTTGGTAAATTGAATTATGGCTCATCAAGAACTCGTTGACGTTGGATTTGAAGATGACCATATTGTAGTTAGTTGGAAAACAGGAAAATGGAACAGAGTTCCACAGGTGTGCAGTTCTAAGAAAGAAACTTTGTTCATGGAATCTACGTTTTGGGTTATGCAAGATAAAGAATGGAGGAAATTATTGATAGTTGTTTTAGTTAGACGAGTGTTTTTTGTAAATGTAAAGCCCAGGGATTTGACTAAGGTCTTTTAGGTAGCATAATATTAGTCATGGTAATCAGTGGCTGAGAAGGTTTCTTGTTAAAGGAAAGAAGCTTAGTCTTAGCAGCATTGAATGTTACCATTCATTTACATCTTCATTCTACTACTTTTAAGTGTGGAATACATCTTAGATCCATAGTCAAAGTTCAGTGACTACTTAACAAAAAGATAGCAACCTGAAGGTACAAATGAAAAAAAAGAATTTTTTTATTATGAAGTTAGTATTTCAACTTCAAGACATATTTTTTTAGATTTGAATTACCTATTTTTTTTTAGTATCATTTTCTGAGATACATCTTTTTTTTCTTTTTCACCTTCAGGGTTTTATCTGTTTGTAAAGGTAGCCACCGAGTTTAGACTATGGGTATATGATGTATCTTTTTTTTTACCTTGAAAAGAAATTTAAGTGACCTAAAAACTATTTTTTTTTAAATAATATAAGTATTTATGTATTCATTTTTTGTTCAGACTTATCCTCAGCTTCATAGTTATTGTTTCACCACATTTCAGCCAACTCATCCTCTGACCTTCTTCAGCTGGTTAACCACGACAGGATAGGAATGCTGTGTCTTGTAACTGTATCCACAGTAATTACTGCCTTCCATAGTTGTCTCACACGTTTTGGCCCACTAATCCTCTGACCTGCTTTAGGTAAGAGTGAAATCCCTATCTTGGCCTTTGGGCAAAGATTCACCTTTTTTGTTTTTAACAATTTTACTCCCTACACCCGATATGAATTCTTCCCAATCCCCATTAGGGATCTCCCCGCTTGTTTTTGGTGCCCCGGAAAACAGTAGGTGATCTAACTTTCTAGATTAGCTCAGGGAGGGACCTTACTAACAATGCACTAGGAAATTTTATTTTTTGTATATTTCTTCTAAATTTCCCACTCCCCACCACGAACTGTTTTTCTTCCAAATTCAAGAACTTTTTATTTTCCAATGAATTGAACTTTTTTCACACGCACATTTTATTTAAAAAAAAAAAAAAAAAAAAAAAAAAAAAAATGCGCGCGCGCACACACACACACACACACACACACACACACACACACACACACACACACAGACAAATTGTATATATATCTTTTTTGCAAAAACGCTGGGGTTTTCATTAGTTAGTTTAGAGTCCACAGAGTGAATGAGGTATTGTGGTAAATGTTGCCAGTCAAGAGTAAAGTCGCCAAAGACTCCATTTTTACTTTAGTTACAAAGACCCTGCAACACTCCCCTCCCCAGATCTTATAGGGCCTTGTGCCTAAATTTGTTTTGTCTTTTGGAGATTTTACTTTTTTTAAATGTTTTAATTTTATATTGAAATTTTTTAAATTGTAATTTTTTCTTTAAATGAAATAAATATAAAGATCAAAGTGTAGTATCTGTTCCGACAGATACTGCAAGCAAAGACCATATGTGGGGGAAACCCCACATATAAGACCTTGGTCAATGTAGAGGCAACCCTTCATACCAATTGTCACTATCCAGCTCCCCTACTCCCCGGGGAGTTGGTCCCCATTTCTCCTTCACTCCTCACATTAAAAATCGGCCTTGTGCCTAATTTGCTCGGTGGGGGAGCAAATAAATACCTGGCCTTTGGGCAAAGATCAAAGTGTAGTATCTGTTCTTTAAATGCTACACTTCAATTTCTTGTTCTGTCAGCAGAGGAGAAATCCTTCACGACTGAGACACCTTTTATTTTTGTTCCTT
This sequence comes from Euprymna scolopes, assembly GCF_053919585.1. Lineage (NCBI taxonomy): Eukaryota > Metazoa > Mollusca > Cephalopoda > Sepiida > Sepiolidae > Euprymna > Euprymna scolopes. Next base: position 42,263,150 of record NC_136498.1, on the reverse strand, counting down.
TTCTCCACGTTAAAAAACGACCCTGGTGTCTAACTCTGCTCTGTGGAGAGGCAGAGTAAATAGGAACAATACTCACCTGGAACCCTAGAGATTCAACGCCTCTATCCACTGTGCCACAGGCCCCAAAGGGCCAAAATGTTGCGAGACAACTATGGAAGGCAGTAATTACTAGGGATACAGTTACAAGACTCTGCATTCCTATCCCGTCATGGTTACCCACCCGATGAAAGCCAGGGGGATGAGTTGACTGAAAGGTGGTAAAACAACAACTATAAAGGTGAGGATAACAGTCTGCAAAAAAATGAATGCACAAATTATGAAACCTCATCTAAAAGGATGCTAAAAAATAAAATATATTTATTTTTTGCCATTCATTTATTTACTGGGAGATTACTAATCCGAAAACTAATTCTCATAGCAAAACACTTTTACACTGCTTTTATATCTACTTAGGAAAATGTTAAACATTGTGTCTAAATCTGTATTATATAATTTTGATGCTATCGAAATATGTTAAACAGCCCTAGAAGATTTGAGTTCCTAGTATTGGAGAATACGAGTTAATCCCGAAAATGTCAGAAGCAGTGTACAATTGGAAAGCCACTTTCATTTAGGAAGATTTTTCAACCTTTTTTTTTTTTTTTTTTTTTTTTTTTTGAAATATATCTTTGAGGGGGACTAAACTTTATTATAACCCTAACCCAACTCTTTGCATGCTTAGTATCGTCTGCCCTTTACATTTTTTTTTTTTTTTTTTTGTAAACTACTTTGTGCATTTCTGGAATTGACTTTAAATTCGCCATCAATACTAGGAATTGAAATTATTTGGGTTCCCATTTCTTATAAATACCATGAAAACAAACAAACAAAAAAATGAATTGAAATTTTTTAAGTTTCATTTTATTTTATTTATTTTTTTTTAGAAACAATGTTTTATTTACCTTTTTTTTATTTTTTGAAGTCAGAGTTGGGTGCGAGGGGGTTATGCCGAGTACAAATGTATTATTTAGAAGACAACATTTTAGGAAAATACAAGAATGCTTTTTATACAATCAAACAGATGAAGGGATAATAACTGATAGAAAGAAACAGAAAAAAATTATAACATGAATATTAATCAACAGATTCATATATATATGTATATACATGCTTGCGTGTGTGTGTGTATACATACATACATACACAGGCATAAACATACCTTTCACTGAAATATACAAATATGCAATACCATTTTCAAAAGAGAAAACAAGAGGGAGGGGAATGATAACAAAAACAGTATATTCAAATTGCTGGCAATGCAGTATAGTTAACAGTCGAGAACTTGACAACAAATTATGCAACAAATAAATTTCACCAGATTCATTTAAATCTAGTTTTCTACCGACTTGTGTAATTTGAAAGTGTGGAAACTGGGTGTAAGATTTATTATCTCTAAATTTGTTATTAATTTCACTTAGACAATCAAAAATAACGGTTTATTTTTTTTTTGGGGGGGGAAGGTATTGGTCACTAATTTCAGGTTTAGAAAATAGTACCTATTTACTATGCCTCCCCACGGGACAGAGTTAGACACCAGGGTCGTTTTTTAACGTGGAGAAAAGGTACAAAAATAAAAAAATTGTCTCAGTCGTGAAGGACTGATCCTCCACCGAAAGAGAACAAGAAATGAAAGTGCAGCATCTGAAGAACAGATACTACACTTTGATCTTGACCAAAAGGCCAGAAAAAGGTTTAGAAAATAGTATTGTGCCTGAATTTTTAAGAAGAGGATTGATAACTTGAATTATTTGCATTATTTAAACTAGTGTTCTCATTTATTTGTGGACTGTTATCCTCATCTTCATAGTTGTGGTTTCATCCAACTCATCATCTGCCCTTCTTCACAACGAGATAGGAATGCTGAATCTCTTGAGTATATCTACAGTAATTACACAAATAAGGAAAGCTTGGATTTATAAGACCAAAGAATCCAACCTTGATCGCCCTTCGGGGCCTGTGTCGCAGTCGATAGAGGTGTTGAATCTTTACGGTTTCAGGTGAGCATTGTCTGAAAATAGCGGTTTCAATCCTACCCAAAGCAGAATTAGTTGGCTAAAACGTGGTGAGACAACTACTATGGAAGGCAGTAATTACTGAAGATAAAGTTAAGGTTAGTGAATAAGTTGGCTGAAGCGTGGAGAAACAACTGAAAATGAGGATATCAGTACACAAATATACAAATTACTCATCTCAAAGGTTTCCAATAAAAAAAATAATACTGTTCTCATCTTGTTATTTTGAAATAGTAAAGTCTGATTAATCCAAATAATACAAATTAGAAAATAGTATAGAAAAATAAAATAAAAAAACAAAAAAAGTTTACCCTAGAAATAATTCTAAGTCAAAAGGTGAGGGCCAGTTGGACTTAGGGTAAATAGTGGTAGGTAAGTTTTGTCTTTTTTTTTTTAACCTTTTTTTTTCTTTAAGGAATGAAGCAATTAGCAACAACAGGCAGCTTTTAAGTGTCTTAAAGGCAGATATCGACAAAATCTTATACTTAAAAAAAAAAAAAAAAAAAAAAAAATCAGTGTGCACTGGTTATCCAACCTGTTTATTCCGAAAGCCATTCTTAACATGGGGAGGTTGGCCTGTTTATTCCGAAGAGCATTTTCTTACTTTCAACCTCCCCATGTTAAAAACGGCTTTCGGAATAAACACCCTTTTGCAGGTTAGACAACCAGTGCACATTGACCAAAAATAACTTGGACAGAACATTAAAACTACACAGGTCAGTAAAAAATAAATTTCATTGCGTTTGGTAAAATTTGTTGTATACTTCATTTTCGATTTCTCAGCTGTTAACTAAGCTGCATGATTGCCAATTTTCCTTCTAAACAAAACTTACTTTTATACTTTCAGCATTCTTTTATCTCTATATATATATTTTAATATACAAAACTAATCAATTCTTCTCACATATGTATTGTCAAACAACCATGTGAAGATCTCGCTTGAGTCATACTAGTCACATCTGTCCATTTATTAGTTGAAGGGTCATAACATTCAACAATCAGAGTTGGAATAGAATTGTCTACAGCATTAAGTCCGCCTGTAACATATATCTTACCTTTCAAAATGCTAGCACCACTATGAATGTGAACATGGTTCATATCAGGGAGGTTACGGAATGTTCGTTTTTCAGGGTCCAACGTCAAGATTTTACGACTATCTTCCCAGATAATATAGAAGACATTATCGAGGACTAAAATTTGTGCAAACTGGATACGATTTGGTAGGACGTACTGCTCCCCTGTTGGTTCAAGTTTCTGGTCCTTACACTGATAGGTTTCAATTGTGTTCACCCTCTGCCCCCCTTGGAGACCTCCTACCTCTAGAATTGTGTCATTGTATGGTACAATCCGTGACAGTGTCCTAGGAAAACGACACAACCCAACATCCTGCCACACATTGGATACAGGGTCGTAACATTCAATAGGGTTCAACTCTACGATATCCCGGTTAGCACCGTAGCCTACACCACCAATAACATATACATAATCATTGAGCGAAGTCGACGCATGACGAGCACGTGGTCGTAACATCGGTTTCACGCTTTTCCATTCTAGCTTGAGGGCATCAAAGCGCCACACGGTATCCACAATGTGGCCATCACAAATGCCTCCCGACACCATTAGAGCATTGGTCAGCATCACTACACTACACTGAGATATTGGCTGAGGAATATCTGGTAAACTAGTCCATCGATCTTTCTGTAAATCGTACATCTCCACCGAGCGTGTTATGTAGTTATTAAGGCCGCCGACAACCACAAGGGCTTCTTTAGCAACCGTTGAAGGACGAGGATGGACGTTGTTATTCTGCATGCTTCGTCGACGCTTACCTTGTTGATTAGATACAGACTCATGCTCCACCTGTGCCTCACGCACTAGATCTAAACATTCGGGTTGATTATAGATCAAGGGCTCTGCTTCAATTTGGCGAAGGTAGCTTAGCTCGACAATCGGGAGACGGACTTCTTTTAACAGGCTGGTGAGATGATGCGCTCGTTCGTCCAGATCGTACCTCACCCATCGGATAACCGCATCGTAGACTATTTCCTCTTTTCGTACATCTATAAGGTCACTGGAGATGTAGTTGAGCAGGCGTTCCAGGGACAGTTCAAGAAACTCATCACTTAGAACAACTGTACTAAAGTTTTCTAGAGTAAATTGGTGCGCGTCAGCTGCCAGGTCTTTACATGAATGAACCTGAGCAAATTGCTCGATTCCCAACGAATTATTATGGTCCAGTTGACGGCGTAAGAAATCGCAGCAAGCCACGACAATGTCTGGATATTCGAATAGACTTCCTGCTGCCAGTAGTTCTTGAGCATTTTCGTCTGTAATCGCAATCCGGCCACTGTAGGCATATTCAATAACCCTCTTCAGGGTCCACGGCGATACTGCACTGATACACACACGGGCCTCTCGACTTTCTCGAAGATCGCTTGTAAACATGGCTTTAAAATAGGGGCTGCTCACGGCCAACACGTTTTTATGACAAGGGAACTCTTCATGCTGCACGCAGAGTATAGCGTCAGTGAATGTTGATTCAATACGAAGGGCATCAAGCTTTTTCATCAAGTCCATACAATAGGTCTGATCGTGTAGAAGATAGTTGCGGTCTGTGAGATCGGGACTGTTTTTATTCATGATTTCAACTTTTTTTTTTTTTTTCTTTACTTTTCTTTCAAAGAAATGTGGCTGAAATAAAAATCGTGTGATGCCGAAAAACGAAACGTCCGGTCATACACAGTCTGAACAAACACGTGTGGTTGCTGCTGCGCTCGGGTAGGTCATATGTTCGGCTGACACGTGCAGCAGCGACTGCAGCGCGTTAGCTTGCTGAAGCAGTGAAGTTTGATTTAAAAACAAAAGACAGTTCATTAAGACTCGTCGACTATTATTGTATAGGCAACTCTTCAAGGGAGTCAGTTTTTTTTTTCTTTTAATAAAAAGAATAGAAAATAAATAAATAACGATAATAGAAAGTCAGATAAACACTCCTTTTCGTAAGCTGTTAGTTTTTGTAGATGCTGGTTATTCTGATGTCGTAGTGCTGCTGCATCTTGTGATAGTAAAAGCAGAAGCCGGGTTAAATACACGTATGCAGTGTAGATGCATTTAGAAATAAAATGCGAACGCGCAAAACCGGCGATTTCTTTGTTTTTTTTTTCTTCGTTTCTTACTGTCAAGTGCGAGACAGTTTTTATTATTTTTTTTAATATTGTTTTTAACGTGACTAAAATAATTTCAAGATTTGCATCAACTCTAAACTGATTGTGTGTGTTAAATAATTTAAATGCAATCACCTGTAAAATTATGTTTGGTTATTTAGTAACTGAAGTAAATATTTGAAAAGTGGGGAGGGACAGTCTGGAATGCCGGTCGTGGTGCTCTCAATGTTAGTGAGAATCCTGGAAAGTTTTTTTTTTTTTTTTTTAAACTAAACCAATATTAAATTTACAATGGAGAACATATCTTCAATAGTAGTTACCCACTTTTGTCACGAGCAACATCGTTACGTCTTGTTAATACTTAGACGAGACGAACCGAACCGTGTGCGTCCTTTTGAGTGCGTGTTTTTTTGTTTTTTTTTCTTTCTCCCTCCTGATGGCCAAAAATTCAACTTACGACAGGAAATAGCGAAGCATTACCGTGTCTCATCTCCGAACAATAATCCATGACGTGGTGCGTGTTGATCTGAAGAAGGAGGAGGGGGGGGGCGTTTGCAAAATTTTTTAATTTTTTTAAAAAGAAAAGCTAGCACGTTGCCGAGCCATGCCATTCAACAATTTGCATTATTTCATTTGACACAGGCAAGCTTTGCTGTTATTTATTTATCAAAAATGTCGAACGCTTTCGATATTTTTTTTTAACAATAGAGATTCCGCTTTTTGCAGTCACATCAAAATCAAATAAGACAAAATACTTTCAAAGTTTTTTTTTTTTTTCCTTTTTTTGAATTCCTTACAATGGAATTTGGGTTAAAATTATTTACTTACTCGTATTTTAATAGTAAATCCAAGTTTTCTTTTTGTTCCGTAAAAATAGTCGACTATTTGACAGTGTTACTGTTATAGTTCGCGACAAGCGAAAGAATTTTTTTTTTTAGTCCGTTCCGTTTAGTTCGTTTCGGATTCCTTATTTTATAACAACACAAACAGTGACCACCCTTGTTGTCGCTTGGTCTGCTTGTTCATCAAGTGGTCGTTAGCGCATCATGACAAACACACCAAAAATACGTAAACCGGCGAAGACGGACAGATGAATATATATATCTTTTTTTTTTATTATAGTTATTATTTAAATCGAAAATTCGGCCATTCACAAACGCAACTACATGTTTTTAGAGATTTCCGTTCGTTTAATTAAAAAAAAAAAAAATGTTTTGGAAGTTGGTTTTATGTGTGTTTTCAAGTTTGGGTATTTCAATTTTGCATTTTTTTTTTTTTTTTAAATCTTTTTCAGAATTTAATTTTCATTTTGCATTTTTTTTTTTTTTTATAATCGTTTTTGTTAATTTTTCTACTTTGGATGCATGAGTAGTTATTGTGACTGCAACGTGCAGCGAGCGTTAGACAAACCCCAAAGTTTAAAGCTACAAGCCGAATAATAAGGGAATCAAGAAGGGCGAAGATCTCGATATTTCTTCATGTTTGCCTCCCCAGTAAAGTAGAATCAAGTATAACAGCCGAGTTGTCTTTCAATATATATATATATATATATATATATATATATATATATATATATATATATATATATTTTAAATTACTGTAGCCGTGCAATTGTAATTAGTAATACTGGGCTAATAAAAACAAACATGAGTAATCACAGTTGTTAGTAGTTCTATCGCCGTTGCAACTACCAGTTATGTGTTCAGTAGTAAAACAATATACACGGATTATAGAATAGTTTCAGAGCTGCTACTGCAGCAACAACAATGGTGGTAGTAGTAGAGGTATATGATTTGCTACCACAACCAATCTGTCGTCCCCCTGACAATATTGCACGAGTGAAAAGGATGAATACAACTCCGTAATAAACTGTGTGTTGATTTAGTCTATGTCGGCGGCCATGTTTTAAGATACACACACGAGCACCGTCGATTGACGTCATTATGACGTAAGTAGGAATTCCCTCCTCTAAATACTGGGCTTGAACGTTTTGCCCGCGACTGACGTTAGTCTCTCTCTTTCTCTCTCTCTCTCTCTCTCTCTCTCTCTCTCTCTCTCTCTCTGCCCCAGGTAATGTGTCTACGGTAGCACAGATAGACAACAATTATTATTTTTATCTATTATTATTATTACTGGAAATGTACTTCAATCATGTTTATTGATGCAAATTTGAACAGCTAAGAACTCGGATTTTTTTTTATGCCTCTTCTAGGCATCAATAACTTCATTTCAACTTTTAATAAAAACACAACAAAAAACTATACACTGGCATAAACTCATAATCTTGCAGAATACACAATAGAAATATAGCTAGTTACTAAAACATTTTGTTTATCCTCTTGCATTCTCTATTACATCATTGCTTCATGACGTCATTCATTAAAACAGATGTTGCAAGGGCAATCACCTGGAAATTATCAGCCTATGCTTGCGCAGCTCCGGTTCAACACTTGGGCAACGTCGCTTCTCTGGAATTGAACTGGTGACGTCATCGGAAAACTGGCAAGACTGAAATGACAGGTGCGACGTCACTGGAAGCAGGAAGGATAGAAATACTGTTACTTGAACGTGTCTCCTTTCTTAGATCATCAGCATCAACGATGCTGAGGATCGCAACTCAAATTGAGATAATCGTGCACAGTGGATGACGTCACAAAATGATTGCATCATCCATCAGCTAAAACTAGCGTTGAGTTAAACCACGGCCACCGAGAGTAAGAAGAAGGCCTGTTAACTGAAAAACGTCTGAAGGCAATGTAGGTAAGATTTGTCAGACTATCAGTACTATATGAGGGCCATTTGAAAAAGAGCAGTAAAACATTTTTAAAAAGAAAAAGGAACACAGTTCGATTAATACTTAAACTGAACTTTATTCAATATAAAATATAAACATTATCTATGTAAAATTAAGTAATTTTAAAGCAATATACAATTTAATACTCATAAAACTTAATTATGAATTTAGGGGACAAACAATTAAAGAAACATTAAACAAATTTTTTTGGCCTTCGGAACAAGATCAGTGTAGTATCTGTTTTGCTGCTGCACTTTACCTTTTCTGTCTTCGGTCGGTGGAGGAGAAATCTTTCATGACTGAGATTATTTTTGTTCCTATCCAGAGTGTCCCTTATTGGGAAGCTGGATTTTCTCCACAAGATTATATGTTGAAATATTTAAATAACTATTACTTTAAATACAGAAATTATATTTAAAGTTTTGGTTCTCTGTTCTTCTATGTCCGTTTTTTCTCCATGTTTTTCATCAAAATGTGTAGCGTATTAGTTGTCTCACAAGTCATCATCAGTGATTGCTCACTGGCAGTAACCTGTGGTGTTCCTGGAGACCAAGTGACAAGTCTCACCAGATTTCCAGTGTTCTCCACCTTTTGACCACTTGTGCAGACGATTGCATTTTATCGCAACAGCCGTTGTCACTGATTTCTCGTTGGCATCGGCCATTGGTGTTTCCTGGGGTTTGGGTGACAAAATGCCTCCCCAAGGTACCAGATTTGAACTGCACACTTCCAGTGGAGATTTGGTCAGTACTCTTTCACCTCCGTCTTTCTATCCTCCCTGACCCTTCACAACTAGTTGGTGTGGTGTGGCGCCAGTGGATGTCATCTACACCAGTTTTTTTATTATTATTACTATTATTATTATGATAATAATAAGGGTGCTTGTGCAGTGTACGCATGTGTATTTTAAATATTATTTTCAAGTTAAATTAAATTTTAGGTTCGTATTACTGTACACATAGATTCGAAAAAGTTGTCAAAAATCAAATATATCACAAATAAATGTTATCAAAGGCAAGATAAGTTACTCTTCTACCTTTCTGGGAAGGTTTTTAGTGGTTTTACTCACTTTAAAACGTGTAATCGCTTCGAAAATCATACAATGTTTATCAATATATTTTAAAAAGAAAAATGTCGACATGTTTGTAACTTATCTTGCCTTTGATAACATTTATTTGTTATATATTTGTTTTTGACAACTTTTTCGAATCTGTGTACAGTAAAAAAAACTCGTCATGTAAATTATTTACAGTTAAAATGTTATAAAAAAAACAAAAAATTGAAGTTTTAAATGTATTTCAAAGAAATGAATTACGTCCCGTCCCCGTGATAAATATTGATAATTCACCAATCGTAAAAAAAAAAAAAGAAAAAACACTACCGTGGAAAATGCTTACTTTAAAATATTTGAAAATACTCAGTGAAAAGTTTTATTTATTATTAAAAGAACGGACTGAAAAATATTATATAAAAATTGGGGTTTGTACTACTGTACACATAGATTTGAAAAAGTTGTCAAAAAACAAATATATAACAAATAAATGTTATCAAAGGCAAGATAAGTTACTTTTCTACCTAACTGGATATGTTTTCAGTGTTTTTATTTCATGTAACATGTTTATTCAGTTCGAAAAACATACTGTGTTTACCAATGTATTGGAAAATTCAAAATGGCGCCCGGCTCTTTCTTTAACACGGTAAGTTTGGGAAAAGGTGCTATAAATATAAAACTAGGCAAAATACTGTTAGAAACTTGCTCAATATATATTACCGTGGCATAGCTTGACATATATTCGGTGTTTTTTTTAATAGTATTTTGTCTAGTTTATTATTTATAACACCTTTTCCCGAACTTACCGTGTTAAAGAGAGTCGGGCGCCATTTTGAATTTTCCAATACATCGGTAAACAATGTATGTTTTTCGAGCTGAATAAACATGTTACATTGAATAAAAACACGAAAAATATATCCAGTTTGGTAGAAAAGTAACTTATCTTGCTTTTGATAACATTTATTTGTATATATTTGTTTTTTTGACAACTTTTTCTAATCTATGTGTACAGTAATACAAACCCAGAAATTGTTTGTTTTGCTGTAAAAAAAAAAAAAATAAATAAAATGAAATATTCGACTTTCTCCAATAAAAATAAAAGTTCAAACACAAATTCTCTTATGATATTTTTATTAAAATTATCCCAAATGTGCAATTATAATAATTTTCCGAATGGAGAATTGTTCTTTTTCTTTAGAACATGCATGGACAATCAGTAATACATATTGGTAGCCATATTTTTTATGCCTGTTAGCATGACCACGTGGTTGAATACCGGAAGCTGTCTACCTACAACTTAATTAGGAAGTGACGTTACGCTGTCATATGCATCAGCCTTCTTTCTAGGTAGCTACGGTTAAACCAGCTTTCTCTGAAAGAAGAAGTCTCAAGGGAATATCAAATTCATAAGTGATCTCCAGTCCCAGGGGAGATAAGGACAGGTTTTTGTGGTTCTTGGAGGCAGGTGTTGATATTATCCTACACAGTGTCACTGTGTTTGTATCAATGTCTTTTGGCAAGAAAGCGGTTCATTTGTCACTTGTTAAAGTCTGAAAAATGCTGAAATAAAGCATACAGAAGTCAGAGAAGAAGGATAATATGTATTATATTAATGCGATAGTGTGTGTGTTATTTTCTGTGTCATGCTTATGTCCAGGTTGTCTAATTGTTATGTACTTCCATTTCTTGTCATAAATAATTTTACCAACAATTCTTCATAAGTTTTGGTTTCGGTTTTGATTATAGTTTATGGCACTTAAGTCATCTATTTTTTATATATAAATAATTTTATCAAGAATTTTTCATAAGTTTTGGTTTCAGTTTTTGATGGTACTCCAGTAATCTATTTTTTTTTTTATAAATAATTTTATCAAGAATTCTTCATAAGTTTTGGTTTGGGTTTCGGTTATGGCTGAAGGAACTCAAGTTATATATAGTCTAAAGAAGCTTTGAATAAAAAAAATGCAAAAATAAAAATAAAGAATGCAATTTAAATTCCCGGATGGAAAAAAATATATAAACTTTAACCTAACGCAGACTTAGCACCTACATAATCCGACTTTTAAAATGTTATTAATGACCAAAGAGAATTCATTTATATAAGGAAGAAAAAAAAAAAAAAAAAGAAAAAAGCCTTTACTAAAATTGTTAAATAGGAATAGACTTAGCATTTGCATAAGCTGATTTCGCAAAAGTATTCAATTTTAAAACAGAATTTAACTACATAAGGATGAAAAGAGAAAACCTTAACTAAAATTTTGTAAATAGAAAACGGGGATCATCAGCTGCTTACCATGAAGCTGTTTCGGAGATTTAAAAACAGGACAACTGTTTAATACATGGCTCTCCAGTGGATAATACCACTTCCCCAATATAAAAAAAATGTAAAATAATACGGTTACTATTTTTACTAATATATGAAAAAATTTTTTTGATGAATTAAATAATAAAATAGAAAAAGAAAAACTATTAATAAGTAAGTTTAGGATTACAAGATCCATTCTGCAACATGTCAACTAGCATAATAATGCTATATATATTATATATATATATATATATATATATATATATATATATATATATATATATATATATATATATATATATTTTTTTTTTCATAAGTTTTTATTTCAGTTTCAATTCAAGCTAATGCACCCAAGTTATACGGATATATTTTTTTATTTTTGAAATCACAACTTTATAATATATAAAAATCGATAGAACATTAACTCTATAATAATATATATGAAATCTGCAAGAATTAAAAGATCATATTGAAGCTTACTTTACAACCGGGCTTTGCTGGGCGTTCATGCTAGCGTAGATAAATACTTTTGCAGTTTTAACAAAAAAGCTACAATAGCATCAGAGTGTCTCCATTTACATTGAACACTACAGAATGCCAACATATGAATGAGTCCCCTGTGAAATTTCCACAGGTCCCGCTAGCATGTATTAAGATCCTTACTCAGTTTACATCTTGAGCAACTTTGTGTCAGCACCTTCCGGCAGGTTACATAAGCAGCTGAAAGATGCCAAAGTAAATACTACCAAATGATTCATCCAAAACATGCTGTCCCTCCTTTCCCATGTTAAGAGTGGCTTTCAATTTAGAAAACCATTCTTAACATGGGGAAGGAGGGTGGCATGTCAGGTGGATATTTTCCATTTAAAAAACCTTTCTTGATTTAATAGATTTCAAGCTTTCACTGAAACTTGTCATCTTTTGACAACTGATTGGATAATCACTTTAGCATCTTCCTGCTGCTTACATAACCTACCACAAGATGTCGGCACAAAGTTGTTGGATATTGGTTCATAAACTGGATAACTGTGATACTATTGAGCCCCCTTCCCCACCCCAAATGTTAGGAAGTAGGTGAAAAAAAGGAAAAGAAATATAACAAAAGAAGAGAAAATAGGTTTACTGGGTAAACTAAAATGTGAAAAATGTGGTTGGTTGAAAGACAATAGATAGGAATTTGTTCAATAGGGTAGACAAAGGAGAGCTGAAATGTGGTTGTAATCAATGTATGGTGGTGAACGGGAACAAAAGAACCTGAGATATATTTAGAACTAGCAGGGTGGCGCCTGACCTTGCTAGTCGTAAAATACACTCAAGTATATCTTAATTCATGTAGAATTCGTATTATTACAGAACCAATTCTTTATTGAATATTATATTGTACCTAATATATAGTATTGATTTCAAAAGTTTTTTTAAAAAATGACTTAGGTGCCATTAGCTAGAATCGAAACCAAAACATTTAGCACTCCAGCCGCATTCACTACCATTTGAGCTAACCCGACAGATAAATAAAAAGTTATAAAATTAAATCACTTTTAGCTATGATTAGTTTACAGATGTGCAAACTAATAGAAACATGTCAGTAAGTTGAAATGAACATCTTGCATTTTAACTTGCTAACATATTTCTGTATGCATTATTCATCCATCCAAACAAAGATTTTACTCGTTATAAACCATCCTTGGTGTGTGATTATAATTTCCTGCTAATTGCAGTGTTATGTGACCAGTAGTTTAAGAATTTAGTGGTTAAATATTTACACACACACACACACACACACACACACACACACACACACACACACACACACACACACACACATCTACTGTTTTAGTTATAAAGATTAGTTTTAGCTTTAGCAATGAGTTTTATGACAAATTTATGACATTTGGGAGTATCTGCGGATTTTGTGGCAGTAAATTTATGATGGTTGAAGTAGTTTGCTGACAATGAGTGTTTGCTAGTTGACGACAGTGAGACATAGTTGATGACAGTTGGAAGGTGGATACAGTCTAAAGCAGATTGTGTCTTCAACCAGTTTAGGAGAGCCTTGGGAGATTGAGATGAGCTAACATCAACTGACGAAATCGGCCTCAACAGGAAAACTAAAATATGGATGTTAGCGCTTAGAGAGTAGTTTCCTATGATGATATCACACATATGTGCACGTTCTTGGCAGCCACCATTATAAGAGATGATGACACGGCCACGGAAGAGGGGATGGAGAAGACCATGGCACACAACATTGTAAATGGCGATGTTGTTGGCGGGGAACCACATTGTGTGCCAAACTGCTTTTTATCTATATAAATAATCTTCCAGAGAATATTATTGAAAAAAATTAACATTTATGCTGATGACACCACCTTCTATTCTGCTCGTGCTTCTCCCCCATTTTTCTTGGATCGGTTGAAATATGCAGTTGATCTAGAAGTTGATTTGGGTTCTATTATGGATTGGGATAAGAAATGGCTTGTTTTGTTTTATCCTGTTAAGATTCAACTATTGCCCTCTTCTTGCTGAAATTTTTATGGATTAGAAATCGCCTCTGAAACTTCTCGGTCTTTTTTTCTCATCAAATCTTTCTTGGAGTCCATATATTAAATCCATTGCCCCTTCTGATTCACTATTGCTCTAAACTCTTTCTCACACCTGAGACTATTCTCTATCTCTACAAATCTATTATCAGACCATGTATGGAATACTGTTGCCATATTTGGGCTGGTGAATCTGTGTCCCATTTGAAGGTTCTTGATTAATTGCAGAAACGTGTATGTTATTTGATTAGCCCTGCACTTTCTTCTTCACTGCGACCTCTCTCTCACAGACGTGATGTTGCTAGTCTCAGTCTTTTCTACAAATACTAGTATGGCATGTGTTCCTCAGAACTGTCTGATCTATTTCTGGCTTCTTTTGTTCCAGCTGAAAGGTAAATGTGTTTTATCATCATCTTGTAACGAACTTTGTGTAACCCCTTTCAAGTATTATGTGCCTCTTCCATCATTAATGATGTATCTCCCCTCCTCTAATATGTGTTAACAAGAATCATCCCAGTCAGATATAAATGACTCCTTCATTATCATCACAGCCACCATGATGTACAAAGAACTGTCATAAACAAGAATTATCATCACCATCGTTAGTCGTGTATTATGAGTCCCGTTATACATGCCCCGTTTATGTCTCCAATATGAACTTCCGTCATCTTTAAATATATACACCCTGTACAACATATATATATATATATATATATATATATATATATATATATATATATATATATATATATATATATATATATATATATACTCGGGTTTTTTTTTATATTCAAAAGTAATGGACTAATGAATTCAACGAGGTTGTTAGATAGTGCTCAATAAAAAGAGCTGATAATACTTGTTTATTGTTATATAAACATGCTCACATCCCGCTGCTACAAATAGCCACTTGTTTCAATCAAACAACAGATATCATCAGGCAGCGACTTGACTATTCAAAAGTTCAATGAATAACTTTATTCATTGAACTTTTGAATAGTCAAGTCGCTGCCTGATGATATCTGTTGTTTGATTGAAACAAGTGGCTATTTGTAGCAGCGGGATGTGAGCATGTTTATATAACAATAAACAAGTATATATATATATATATATATATATATATATATATATATATACAAAATTAATACAAAAAATATATAAATGTTTTTGTCTTTTCTGTATTTATTTCCTATGTGTTGACGTGTAGGAATACAAAAAGTATTTGGAAAAAAATAAGAATGTTTCCTGCAAAAGCACATAATTTTCGACCGATCCTTCGATCTTCCTCAGTGTGAATTCACATTGAGGAAGATCGAATGATTGGTCGGAAATTATGTGCTTTTGCAGGAAACATTCTTATTTTTTTCAAAATACTTTTTTGTAGTCCTACACATCAACACACAGGAAATAAATACAGAAAAGATATAAACGTTCATATATTTTTCATATTGATCTTTTATTCATATATATTTAAATATATTAAAAAGGAATACACGTGGATACAACATGCAATTCGGACTATATATATATATATATATATATATATATATATATATATATATATATATGTTCCCTATCATAGGTTGAGCATATTGGGAAGTGATACACAAATTACCATTAGCGTATTAAGCGATGCTCTTTGTGTAAACAAATCCAGCTTAGGTATTTGGACGATGTCAAAACATCGTTAATTCACTACCCGCACAACAACAGCAGATTAGCCTAATGGTTAGAAGCCTTGACTGGTGTACGGGTGGTTGACTTTCAATCCTGGCTTGTTTAGCCACACTGATGAGCTGTGAAACAGCAAACAAAACAATACTGTATGTGGATGACTACATATATATATATATATATATATATATATATATATATATATATATATATATATATATATATATATATATATATATATATGCATCTATATATACTAGCAGTTTAACCCAGCTTTGCTCGGGTCCTATGTACTGTTCATAACTTTATGTGCATATGTATATATATATGTATATATAAAATTTTGACTCATGTCTAAAATTCTAAGTGTTTAGACATAAAACTGACGGAAGAGTTTGGTAGAGACCGCAAAGGTCAAATTTTTTTTAACTTTGACCCCTTTGCAGCCAAATTTTTGGTCAGAAACCGATTAAAAAGCTTGCTCTATGTCTTAATACCCTTTATGTAAAATTTCAAATGTTTAAACCAAACATTGGCTGAGTTATTTGGTAGAGGCCGCAAAAGTCAATTTTTTATAACTTTGACCCCAATTTTGACCCCCTTAATATTTATTGTTTTGGGCTCAAAATTAAAAAGTTTGATCCATGTCCACGTAACCAGCATTTAAAATTTCAAGCGTTTAGACCCAAAATTATGTGGAGGAGTTTGGTAGAGTTTTCAAATGTCAAATCGTTGAACTTTGACCCCTTAACAGCCAAATTTCTGGCTGAAACCCAATTAAAAAGGTTTTTCTAAATCTCAATACCCCTTATATCAAGTCTCGAGTCTGTAGACCGAATATTAACAGAGTAGCTTGGAAGGGAAATGTACACACACACACACACACACACACACACACACACACACACACACATAGACAATTTCACTTTTATAGATAGATAGATAGATAATAGCAATAAAAAAGTTTTATGGTGTTATTTGTTTTTAAGAGTATTAAATGATTAACAACAAAAATAAAAAAAAACAAATAAAAACAGGTGTATATTATTTTTAATACAAACGTTGCTTTTGCATTTAAGCACATTCCTAAATCATTAGAAAAACCTTTATTTGGGTTTTCTTTTTCAATTTTTTGCACTAATTGAAACTGTCTTTACGCTGCCAAAAACATGTTTAGTGGTAGCTTTCTACTCAGAATAAGTTTTTCAGTGACCTACATTATAAATTTAAAGATAGATTCCTAGCTCGGTGTGAAAGTTGCTGTGAACTCATGCCACCAAATAAGAAATGATTGAATGATACGCTCAATTCACCACCAAAGCACAGTTCGTTGCAAATTAAAAGTAATTCAAAACATATATTTTTGTAAAGAAAATGAGAATTCAGCGAAAGCAAAGAATAAAAAACAAATTAACCTTACAAAATATACATATTCTGGCCGTGTCTGGGCGTGTCGTCGTCTCCCACATTAGTTGTTGTCGAGGGGGGGGGGTCACATACAAGTTCACAAGCACAGTAAAATAAAATAAAACTGAATACAAAAAAATAAAAAGTTTCATACGAGATGCCTTCAATAAGTTTCCAGACTTTTTCGTATAGCCATTTAAAATCATCATAGACTCTTGAAAATTCAGTATCTTATTGCTATACATCTTATGAGATGACTGACCATTTTTTATGATTTCAGTTTATAATGAACAGTTACAGCAGGAATTGGAATACACCCTGCTAAAGCCTGATTGCCACAGCTGGTGAATTTCAAAAATGCAATCTGGACATAAGGACACTTTAGAAGAACGATATGCAATAAAATTCTGTTTTAAACTTGGAAAAAATGCCACAAAAACGTATGGAATGCTTCAGACTGCTTTTGGATCATCTTGCATGAATCGAGCATCAGTTTTTGAGCGGTGTAAGAGATTCAAGGAATGCAGGGAGTCTGTGATGGATAATGAGGTGTGAGAGGAGTAAGAAAGTCAGAGCACTAGAGTTGATTGGCCAAATAAAGAATTTCATGGATAAGGACCGTCGTGTGTCTATAGACACAATACATGCATAGTTTGATGTCAGTGTGGGAACTGTACCATGCAATTATTCATGAGGAACTGAAGATGCAGAAGATTTGTGTGAAATTTATCCCAAGGGTACGCAGAGAAAATCAGAAAGAAAGACGTTGTCATAACCAAGATAGGCATCAAGACGGTTCCTTACCCTCCCTATGGTCCAGACTTGTTCTTGTGACTTTTGGTTATTCCCTAAACTCAAGAAAACCTTAGAGACTGTCGTTATGAGACAACTGAGGAGATGAAAGAAGCTGTGACGACGGTCATTGACACACTCACACAAGAGGACTTCCATGGGGCCTTCCAGAAGTTGTTGGAACGGTATAACAAGTGCATTGCAGCCGGAGGAGATTACTTCGAAGGGGACTAGAGTTTCATGAGTGTACTATCAATAAAAGTGCACACACACAAAAAAAATCTGGAAACTTATTAAAGGCACCTCATATGCTTTACATTTTAACTAAAATTCCCAAATCCAACCAATGATAGCCATTCGAAATATATGTGATACCCATTTAACAACTTTTCCATGATATATGCATTCTGGGTGCGTGTGTGACACCATCGAGCCTCCACATCTATATCTACTATCAAGGCTGAATTATTTATTTACCGATCTCCTCCGAGCCACAACCTGCCTTTAACTGTGTCAAACTCACAACCGTCATCAATTTTTGCAGAACTAAGAATATCTGAAAACTGTCCCTAGCTTTAATAAAACTTAAAGAACATGTTTGTCACAAATTAAATCATTTAATCTCATGGAAAACCATAAATCAATGGAGCAAAAGAGACAACGTTTCTTCTGGACTATTTCTTTGTGTGTTATGGAAACCTTGTGGTGTAACGTTACACAGGGAACCAACACACGTTGTATGTGTCAGTCGCAAAGTGAACAAATAATAGAAAATAACTTCAACTCGCTTTTTCTTTATAACAACAACATTTATTTCCTCACTGTTACAGCTGTGACGTGATCTGGAACATTATCCCAAATGTTGTATACACTCCTCACACGATCTCAAACGTTATCTTGTTCTCTGCTTCACGTCTTTCCCATGATCGTCCTCTTTCTTCTTTTTATAGTCTCTTTTTTTTTTACTGTAATATTATTTTGCATGCATTTGCATATAGCCGTCCACGCTATGTTACAGTTGCTCTTAATGTCAGAAGTAAAAAAACTATAATCTTGCTGATTAATGGATAACTGTGACCAAAGAAACCAGTCAATCCTGAGGCATGATCTTTGTGAGCTCTCTGCAGAAGTCTGACTTATATACAAAAAGAACAGCTATACATGGGAGCACGCTATTAAAGTTAGAAACATTTTTTATCCCAAAAGATAAGTATTTTTTACTCATAAAGCCTTTTTGCAATAAAATAATAAAAACAGATTATACTGGATGGAACGATAAAATTGTCGCCATAGAAAAGACAACATGATTCCATTTCCATTTGATGAAAACGGGGTTTCTTCTTTTGTTGCAGACCATCTACTAGTTGGCCAGTTGTGTACAAATCCCGAGAGCAATCATAGCCTTCTATCATGTCTGAAAGTCACACAGTGTTCAGCAAGCAAGATTGGAGATGCACTGTACAACTCATGCTCTCTACTCATCCAAGTTATGACAACAGGACCATTGCCAGCACCCTCAAAATGCAAATCCGGATAACAAAGACGTGCCCAGGATGATGCAAACAAAGTTTACTGCCACAATTATGGTCTTTGGAGTGGTTTCAAACGGGGGCCAATCATGCCACCTCACATCTTCAAATTCAAATATTCAAAGTACACCTGAATTTGCTGAAGAATGTGATGATCCCCTGATGCAAACAAGTGGCCAGTGGCAGACACTGGGGGTGGTAGCTGGACTCCACGTCAGCCCACAAGTCCAAAGAGACCCAGACTTGGCTTCAGAAGGAGTGCTACGACTGGACCCCCTTCTCCACTGACCTGAACCCACTGGACTAATTCGTTTGGTCATATGTAGAGAACGTCACCAACATGATCTCCCACAATATTAAAGGCAGCCTGATTGCCGCCGTTAGCCAAGTATTTGCCAAGCTCTTGCCAGTGTCTGTGGAAAAGGCATGCTCCCAGTTCTGGATCCATATAAAGGCGGTGATTGAGTCTGAAGGCGGCTACATTGAATAAATGTCAGCTCGACTACATAATCAAGTTATCTGAATTCATTTTTTCAATAAAAGTTTTAAAACAAAACTGTAATGTTGTTTTCTTTAGGCAATTTTATCGTTCCACCGTGTATATTGTGAATTTTATTCACATAAATCAATATATCGTCATTCAGTATTTGGTATCGCTTTGGCATCAAAATCGCATCTTAATTATTCAGCTCCGATGCTGATTTCCGATAATTTGAAAAAGTCCTGATATTCAAATTAATTATCCCACCACTAATATAAACGATAAACAAGTGAAGCATGCATGGCCCCCCATGAGTGCATAGTAAACGAGGCATAAAAAAAGTGACTAAGTTCAGCATTTGCCCCCCCCCCTCCCCCCATTTAGCCCAAAAAGTCTCCAGGGGGACAACAAATCCTGGTGAAAATGAACAAATGGTGCAGTTTTAGGACCTAACATTAGTAAATTTGAGTTCTGCACTATGCAAAAAAAAGAAATGGCTAAGTCCATGAATTGCCTCCCCCCTCCCACATTTAGCCCCAAAAGTCCTCAAGGCCTTAACATATTAAAATTTGAGTTCAGCACCATGCAAAACTGCTAATGAATAGACATACACAGAATATGTTGGAAAAATATGGTAAATTAGTCCCAAAAATGGAGGGTTTTTATTAGCCCTGGAACAGCCCCTGGGGCACATCCAAGAGTTATCATGAAGTATAGACAAACAAAATTATATAGAAATCAGTTAGTTACAACTTTTCAGAAAGTTTTATAAAAATCCATGGCATCAATTTTTTTTGGTGCTACAAGACTCTTTACACGAAGATTCCATGCCGCTATGGATGCTTTCTTGCTTCTTAGCAGGGTGGTTTCATCTTCAAATTCACTTCAAAAGTGTAAATTTTAGCCATTTTAACCTGAAAGGCACCCCTATGAGGGTAACCGGAGGTTTCCCGGAGAATCCGTTCTATTATTTTCTTACTCATATCATGTTTAATGTTTGTACAAAATTTTTAAAAATTCCAAGGAGTAGTTATTGAGAAAAGTGCGGACAGACGAACGGACGAGGGTGAATTAACAGGTCCACTCTCCTTTTGTCCTTTTGTTATATATATAGTGTAATCTGGATATTAGAAAATTCTGCTCCGGTCCCTACAGCTCTCTTATACCCGGGTTAAACTATATCGGGGTTCTTATATCAGGGTTACACTGTACATTAACACATGCTTTAATTTTGGACCAGAAAAAATCTCTCTTATATCCTTTTTTCTTATATTCAGGTCTCTTATATCCGGGTCAAACTGTATATGGTTGGATTAAATCCATGTAATTAATGGACGTTTAATAGCAATACTTAACCCTAAAATGAAAACGAGAAGTTAGTACTTTGCAAAATAAAATAAAACAAAGCAAATAAAAACACAAAAGAACAACGTATAACCAATACCCTATTTTTGTGTAAACTTTTCTCTCAACTCTATCTGTGCCTAAAAATAAACGAAAATTCCATGAGCAAAGTTTTTTTGCAAGAACTTTCCAGCTGAGTACAACAAGGTCGTTTTCAAGTCTAATGTAAATAAGTTCTTGTTGAGCCGACCTCTTAAATAATAAAGCCCGACTCAAATTCCACCATGACTGATCATCACGGTTTTGTCTCACTATCTTCCTAAGATTTATAAACCCCTTATCCTAGACTAGCTTCTGAGCCTTGATAAGCGATGATCTCCAAGTAAAAACAAAATTCTGGAATTTCGTCTGGAATATCGTCTCGCACCCCCAAGGTGTGAGCATCCCAAATTGGGAACTTCTTCTCTAGGTAGATTTCAGCAAGAACAGACATCTCAGACGCTGTTAAAGACTCCCTCTCTCTGCCCAGAGAGTGGGTAGGATTTTGTTTAAGTATCAATAGTGTTTTGATACCATGGTCTTAGAAGATGCCAGACCTAGGACTTAGGAATTAATACAAAAGAAAGGAATTAATACAAAAGAACTAAAATCTGAATTCTTGTTATGTGATAGTGTACAACGTTGGTCTGTGCACGTAGTAGCTATTAGAGATGACTAGCCTGGGTGCTTGGCATTGCCTGGGTGTATGGAGGTGTGTGTTGAGCAAAAAAAAAAGTGGTAGTAGGCAGGCAGGCAGGCTCGAACCCATACTGCGAAGGAGGGAAAATAATGAAAAAAACCCCCCAAAACGTGACGTCTTTGCTGTTGCGCCCATCGCCAAACCGAAAGTGATGAATGTTTAAATTAAGGTTAGTCAATCGAAAAGAGAGGATGACTTTCGAAAATATTGGTGAAAAAAGCGACCCCTCTCTGTAGGAAAGTGCCCAGTTGAGGGTGAAGGAATTAATGTTTTTAGCCAATTTTTCGATATTTGTCATCCGAATGGTCGAGCTTCAAAACGATATCAATTTCGTGAAAATCCGTCGCTTCTGTCGAAAGTTCTATACATACATACATACATACATACATACATACATACATACATACATTTAAACAGACAGGTGAGATTTATATTATAGATGGACATGCAGGTGTGATCCAGTTGCAGGTAAAGCCAACAAAGGTAGAAGATTTGTTTCCATCGGGAAAAGCATTAACTAATAATTTCTCTCTCTCCTTCTCTCAGTTATTGGAAAACATAGCAAAGTCTATTCAATCAGTTGTATACAATGAATTTTATGCACTATCCTATGTTATATTTCCCAAGAGTGTGCATGTTTGTATGACGCTTAAGGAGGTACAATAAAATCTTATCTGAGACAATCAGTACTATCTGTGAACCAATGGAAAAATGGCTTTAGATAGAAGTAAATGGTGGATACTGATTCACGAAGGTGTAGAATCTTTTGAGAAAAGCCGCATACAGTACAGTGCATACAAACGATTGATTTGCAAAGGCAAACAGGGTCTAGCACTAAGTCCATAAAGTCACCACACTAACTGTAACATATGTGGAAAATTATGGCTATCTCTTGTTGGCCTCAAAAGCCATTTGCGCAAATGTGCAAAATATGTTTTGCACTCCAATAATGACACTGCAAGCAAAATGGATCGGGTGTGCCAATTTTGGGACAAAAGCTGTCGCAGTTTGGCTGGCCTGAAGAGCCACTTGCAAACACATCTAATTAGAGGAGTAGAAGAAGGGAAGTAGAATAGAGGACATGAAATAAAAGATGTATTTGCGCTCAAAACCAAGAGGACAGCCACCATGTAAAAACTACCCAAAGTCATATCAAAGAAACATATCAAAGTAACTCCAACAATAAGATGAGAGAAACTGCAGGCTAAACCGTCATGCCAATGCTTTCTCAGTGCAACAGTATTTCTTATTTTATTAAGAATGCCTTATATATATGGAAATGGAATGGAAACGCCACTAACCTTATGTGAGTTTAACCAACTCCATCCAAAAGAGGAAGTTCTATAGGAGTATGAAATTCACAAACGATCCCCAGTTACATGTATATCCCTGTTAGGGGAGATGACGACATTGGGATTTTGCAAGTCTTTCAGGGAGGTATCAACGTCCTCTTACATACAGTGCTTGGTATTCCCAAATTGGTCACCCACCTTATATCGACCAGGCTCAACTTTGCTTAACTTTGGTGATCTAATATATAAAAGGAACAAACCGAGTTATGTGTTCATCAACGTTTTGTCTTTATTTCAAGACTTCCTCTGGAAAGAAATAAAGATGAAACGTTGATGAACACATAACTCAGCTTGTTCCTTTTTTATTTGTTTATTTTGTCGGAATACTATTTTCATTCTTCTCATCATCATATATATATATATATATATATATATATATATATATATATATATATATATATATATATATATATATATATATATATAAAAGTGAAAATGTGTGGTATGTTATTGAATCCATATGAAGCAATAACGTAGTAATGTTTTTTTTTTTTTAGATGTTGTTACCATTCTAATTATTTTATCTAATTGTTTCCAACTACGTTTTAAAGAAGAGGATACAATAGAACCAAGAAAGCCTCCAGAGAGCTACTAAAACGATTTCTTATGCAATCTCGGTTAAGTGTTTCAAGTGTACATCTAGTGATTGTTGGCTCTTGTGGAATCTATTTATTATGATCGTAGATAATGTTATGAAGATTAGCCTATAAATTATGATCATAGATTAGCCTATAAATTCTGATGACAGATTAACCTATAAATTATGATGATAGATTAGCCTAAAAATTATGATCATAGATTAACCTATAAATTATGATCATAGATTAGCCTAAAAATTATGGTCATAGATTAGCCTATAAATTCTGATGACAGATTAGCCTATAAATTATGATGATAGATTAGCCTATAAATTCTGATGACAGATTAACCTATAAATTATGATGATAGATTAGCCTAAAAATTATGATCATAGATTAACCTATAAATTATGATCATAGATTAGCCTAAAAATTATGGTCATAGATTAGCCTATAAATTCTGATGACAGATTAGCCTATAAATTATGATGATAGATTTGTCTTAAAATTATGATGATAAATTAGCCTATAAATTATGAGTATAGATTAGCTTGTAATTTATAATCATAAAATAGCCTACGAATTCTGATCATATATAATGTTTTATAGATTAGCCTATAAACGACTTCCTTCCAACCCAGTTGGGTCGGGTGTGTGTGCCTCGGCTTAAAGCCACCAGAATCTAGGCTATTGTTGAGTTGGCTAAGAGGTATCATCCTATGTAGTGTGCAGTTCTAAGAGGTCGACCCTCCCAGGCATTCCTTTCTCACCCTTTGAGAACAAGTTAACTTATTGTTAATTATGAGGTGCCTCTACCGGAAAATGCTGATGGTCGAATTAATTTGACTAAGTACATTAATATGTTGGCTGAGCATTTTTTACCTTATTTTGGCCAGAATTTGTATGATAATACCATCTTCATGCAGGATAATGCTCCCATTCACACAGCTAGCAATGTCTAGAGGTCCTTTGAAGAGTACGATATTCTTTGTTTGGATTGGCATGCACAATCTCCAGACCTCAATCTTATCGAAAATGTATGGCATTAAATCAAACAACAGCTACGCAATGATAAAATTTCAAATCTGGAAGAACTTTGGACAAAACTTAAAGAAAAGTGGGATGCCTTTTCACTGGAGTATTGGTGCAGACTAATTCAAGGAATGCTCAAAAGATTGCAAGCTGTCAAATTGCAGAAGAGCTATACTACTAAATATTAACTAATTCATTGTGTTCCTATTGTATTTGTGTTGCATTAATGTGCTAAAGTGACATAATAATATATATAAAATAGCAATTTTCCATTGTACAGTTTTTTTTAGCCTTTTCGATTTGAAGTTAATGTTTTAAATTAGCATTAACACTAGGATACTTCAATTAAAAGTCAGATATTAGCAGATAAAATTATATAGGAGTAAAAGACGAATCAAATAAGATATAGATTGTTTAAACAATTACATTAAATTTGCGATTCTTGAAAAAATGACAAGTGCGGACTTTTTGGCGCCACTGTATGTACATTCGTTTTAGTTTTATGCCTATTATAGAACATCATATCATCAGTAAATATACCCATCTCATGCACAATTTTATCAGGTATTTCATTGGTGAATATCAGGAATAACAAAGGTTAAAGAATCGACTACTGAGTCAATTTTATATCAATATCATGCTGTTTGGATATATGTTCATCAAGGACAACTTGGATTTTCCTCTTGTCAAAGAAGAATCTAATTATATTTAGCATTCGTTCAGTAATATGATTTAATTTTTGTAAGGAGCTCGTCATTACAGATCTTGTCAAAGGCTTTAGATAGATCAATGGCTACCACCTTAGTTTCCCCTGTATTATTCATTGTATGATATATGTGTTCAGAGATGACCATTAAAATATTCATGTATATGAGTGTGCCTAAATCCATACTGTCGGTCACAGAGAAGATTTATGATGTGTTGGTCTAGCATTTGATTGATTAATGATTTAAAGATTTTAGTGACAATTGAGAAGAGATTGTTAGGGCAATAATTAAGTAGACTAATCCTTTTACCAAAATTCTTCTTGTACACTGGTACTACAGAGACAATTTTCCAATTTTTCAGCTATCAGGGAAGCAAGATCCAGTAAAACATTTGTTGTAGAGTTTGGAGAGTACAGGGACTTTCTCAGTTGGATATTTCTTAATTAGAATAGCAAGGATGAAATTAAGTCCACACGCCTTGGAAGTGTTTAAGTTTTTTTTATGATATCATGGACATGAGAAGGGGGGATTACCAACTTATTAAGTGGGTCTTTTTTCCACATAGTGAAATTTTGGAGGGAGTTGTTTGTGGCGTCTAAGGTAGAGTTAGAAGCGAATTATCAGACAAGCTGTTCAACCTTCTCGGTTACCATACAAGTGACCTCTTGGTTGTTTGATAGTGGAATAATTACTAATTACCATTTATTTACTAGATTATTATAAAATTTCCAGAAATCATGAGTTACTATCTTTTGCAGCTGTGTTTCCTAGTTATTTCGATATGCCTTCTCTTGACTTCGGCTATTTCACTCTTGCAATGATTTCTAGCATGTATATATCATATTCAGAACTTATGATATTAACATCTTGATACATCAAGTAAATTGGGTGTGGTCTGTAATTAGATGGGTGATCTGATTACTTTCTCTAATTACCTTGAAAAATAGTATGAATCAATTTCCCCTTTTACTATTATGAACGAAATAGCAAATCTCTCTGACAAACAGTATGGATTTAGGCTCTGTTGTTCTACTTTAGATATTTTAACAGTCATCTCTGAATGCACTGGATAAGGCGGGCGAAATCAAGGCTGTAGCTCTTGATATAACCAAAGCCTTTGACAAAGTCTGCCACAAAGGAGTGCTAATGAAAATTAAATTGTACAGTATAATTGGACGTATACTAAATATAATTAGATCCTTCAAAGACAATAGGACCATCCAAGTTGTCATTGACGGACGCACATCCAAACAGCATAACATTATTCTCCACTATTATTCCTGATATTCATTAACCACCTCCCTGATAATATTGTGTCCGAGATGGGTATATTTGTTGATGATACAACGCTCTATAACATGCATGAGGGAAGAATGGATGTACACAAATCAAAAACAATGGCAGAATCCCTAGAAAATGACCTCCAGACTGTGATGGAATGGGGCTGTAAATAGATAGTAACATTTAATGCTAGTAAGACTAAGCTGCTCTCCTTTAATAATTACAATACGCCTCTTCAACAACCGATATCCAGGAAAAATAACACGCTACCTGAAAATTCTTCCTTCAAACTCCTCGGCTTAACATTCACAGGCAATACGAACTAGAACAAATACATTGAGGACATTGCAAAAGCTGCTGCAAAGGCGGTAGGCCTCCCTCTATCTTGCTAGAAGTATACTAACACTTGAGAGTATCCTGCACCTCTACAAAGTCACCATTCACCCCTGCATGGAGTATTGTTGCCACATTTTGGTTGGTGCATCTTCCATTAATCTCTCTCTCTCTCTCTCTCTCTCTCTTGGATACGGTCCAAGAAAGAGTCTTCAATCTAATAGCTCCCACTTTGCCAACTAAGATTTAATCCCTGTCCCATCACCACACTGTTGCATCCCTGTGCCTGTTTTCCAATATTTCAATGGAATGTGCTCTGATGAACTCGTTGCACTTGTGCTCTCTTGACATATATATCCCCGACAAACCCGCTTAGCAACAAAATCACACCCCTTCGCAGTTGAGTTATCTAAATGCCGGAAAGCTTTCTACCCTAATTGTTTCTATCATCGAACGGTAAAACTTTGGAATTCCCATCCTGCTACCTGCTTCCCTGACTGTACTGATATGCAGAAGTTTACGTGTAACGTAAACCAACACCTTGCTAACCTTTCTTAGACACGGTCCCAAGTAGTAGCCTCTTACATCCAAATAGTGATATGCCTTATTAGGGGTGAACGTGAGTAAAAAAAAAGGAAATAATAAAAAAAATAGTTGTCACCGACTATACTTTTAAGCCTTGGTAGAGCAACTAGTTTAACAAAAGAAAATTTATTTCTTGTTTGTTTGTCAGCCACGGTTTCTTTTCTGATATAGATTTTCCATTTTGCCTAATAATTTAATTTTAACTAACAATGTTTTCGCTCTCACTTTCTTGCAGTGCGTTTGCTCGCTTCCAACTCATTTCCAACTGCAGTCGTTCTCCCTTCAATTATTGTTTCTATTTATTTGTCTCCCCACAAGGTGGGAAAATCCACCTCCAGAAAAATGGGCACTCTGAATTTGAAAAAAAAGAAAACCTTAATCTAAAAGGATTTCTAGTTAAGCGACCGACGACAGAATAGAACAAGAAATGCATTAGAAGCATATGAACAGAGACTACACATTGTTTCTAAAAGCTCAGCCATGTTGTCCTCCATTTTTTAAGGAGGTGGGTTCCCTCAACTCTCTGTCTGTGCCTAAATCTTAACTAAAACTCCATGAACAAAGTTTCTTTCTCTAGATCTGTCCATTAATGGAACTATGTACCACAGGCCTGCTTTCCAGCTGACTGCAACAGATTCAACAAAAACAAACAGTTCTTGTTGAGCCATGCTCTTAAATTATCAAATTCTACAAAATTTCCACCACTACTGATCATTACGCTTTTGTATCACTGACCACCTTACACACATTAATCCTTATCCTCCAGTGGCTTTCAGGTCTTGGTAACAGTGACGACTTCCTTGTAAAAATAAAGCATATAATCTGGACTCCTGTCACGCGCACGCGCCTTATAGCTTTTACAAATGGCGCTTTGAACTAGGTTAAGTGCGAGCGTTTATTATCTCATTAACCCAGTATTGTTTCCGGTCATCTTAGATGTATTATTGCTACTGAGCTCAAGTAGTACCGGACCAGGAGAAATGCGGTTGAAGATTGCGCAACTCTTCTTCACCGTAAACTAGTCATTGCACAATCAGAGACTTCAGAGGCTCTCCATTGTTTCGCAAGACAAAAGAAGGCCAACAATTAAAGCTTGGAATTTACGTCTATATAGTCACCGACTTTTCATTGTTGGAACGCGTAAATAACATTCGCGACGACAACGTCCGAATCACTTGACTCGAATTCAGAAGTTAATGTCTTGCGATAATCGGGCAGTTTTATGTCTTTTTTAAGTGGGCGAATCCCCCACTTTCTCAACCTCTTTCTTCTCTCTCTCTTTCTCTGTCGCTCTCACACTATACACCCAGTATATGGATACACAGAATAAAATAGGCGCAACTCGTTGACAGGAAACGGTGACGGGAAACGCGTCCTGTTGTTAAAAAATAAAAAAATATGCGGTGCTCGAGACAAAAACGCACAGCTGATTCCAAATCGTGGTAATAAAACGTAATTATTTAAGGCTTTCTACCTAAGTTTTACTATTATAATCTACAGGAGAGAGAGAGAGAGAGAGAGAGAGAGAGAGAGAGAGAGAGTGTATGTGTGCGTGCGTGTGCGCACGCGCGTGTGTGAAGGTTTGCACACATATATTTATAAGCATATACATATATATATATATGTGTGTATGTGTGTGTATATGTGTGTATGTGTGTGTATATGTATGTGTACACACACACACACACACACACACACACACACACACACACACACACACACACACACACACACACACACACACACACATATATGAGGACAAGTAGTTGATAAAACATGTTAAAAACACTTTTAAAAAGAGTTAAAAACATTTAATTTTAAAAAGGAAGCACAAAATAAGTTGATAGTCCTTCACCCGCGGAATTTCGAAGAAATGCTTTCCTTCTCATCAGAGGATATGTATTAGCAAAATGTGTAATCGGATTTTGCTTGCAAGAGTATTTAATGAAACTACAAGTAAGTCATAGATCTTACTTGGTAAAAAATAGTGAAGCAGAGGGAATAGGAGGAAGGAAAAGGTAATTTCACTCTTTTGTTTTATTTTACTTCAGTTGAACTCTCAGAAATCAAGGAGTCCACAACCAGGGGCTAACACTTGAACTCTATATGAGATACATAGATATTCGAATGTTCCATTTAAGTTCTTTATCTCTCAAGCACTGAGTTAGTAAAGAATTGAAAACATAATTTTCCTCTCCCCAATTAACCATTTTTATACGTTGTAGTATATCTTTCATTTTGGCCTCTTGTTCTTGCTGGATTCCAGGACAAGAATTTATCTAGTCTGGTGGAGTATCCAGCTTCGTGTTATTACTTGAGGTAATATCACTTGGAGAAGGTGCACCATTCCTCGGGAAATCTGTGGAGTAGCCGTAGTGAGGAGATCTTATTTGGGCAGCGAATACCATATGATTTTGAATATTTGGTCAGGGTTTACTTCTATGGAAAAAGTATCCTCATGCCAGATTGTTCTGACAAACCCCTGTACAGAGAGACCTTATACACTCGAGGACAATGTCTAGTAGGCATTCAAGTTCTCCCCAGTAGGCATTCAAGTTCTATGGATGGTCTGGTGAAGGTTAAAATATCCAATAACAGTAAAATCCAAAAACGTTTATTAAATTTCTATTTCGACAGGTAAAATCCAAAGGAATCGCGTTAATGGAAAATGGTTCAAAGTAATCCAAAAGGCAGAATTCCGTGGAATAATTCAACAAATGGGTGCAAGGAAAAAAGGGAATGAGTTCAAATAATATTATCAAAAGAAAGATAAATTGTGCGTAGAAATGGAGAGATTTTAAAACACGGCTGTCAAGGCTGATTTAAGAAAAATGATTACAAAAAATGAAAAAAAATAATTGAATGATGATTGAGTTATTTTTAAAATAGAAAAGGCAATGTCAAAATGACCCAGACAGGATGACGTTTAAGTGGCGTCAGATTTAAAGCAAATAAAGGGGTCAACTGAAATAGACAAGTAATTATTTTAGAATCAAATTATCAGCAGGAGTCATTAAAAGAAGCAAATGAATTGTGAGGAATGATAAGTTAAATACATACATATATATATATACATATCCACATGCATACATACATACATACATACATACATATATATGAATACATACAATTATATATATATGACTATATATATACACAACATACACACACATATATACACATACATATTAGTAAATGGATGAGTAAATAAATAAAGAATTAAAGAGTGAAAAAAATTAAGAGGAGAAGATGGCCGGTATCTACAAGTTCTGAAATACAGCAAGTAAATGTGTATGTAAATGCACATAGTAAAATATAAGTAAACATACATACAGAATATAAATGCGTAAGTAGATGGATATATTTAATTCATAGGAATACTTATACACCAAAACGGAGATTGCAGATGTAAAACCGGCCAAATAAAGTAGAAATAATGAATTACAATGAAAATTACAAAGTTATAAAATGCTAAGAAAATATGTAAAAAGAACTATAATATTATAGGAAAATATATATATCTGGAGGGTTGATTTAATAGCTATGTAATTTCAAATTTATCTTTTTTAAATTTGGATTTGGAAACAGGTAAGATAAAATATCTTACAATCTCTCTCTCTCTCTCTCTCTCTCTCTCTCTCTCTCTCTCTATATATATATATATATATATATATATATATATATATATATATATATATATATATATATTGTAAGATATTTTATCTTACCTGTTTTTTGCTCAAAGACAGTGGTAAAAAATTAACAAAACAATTACAACAAAAGCATACCTCTAAAATTCGATACAAATTTTATTCATTCTTCATTGCTAAAAGGAAATGCCCGATTTGCCTCTGAATGGAGCTGGTAACAAACTTGAAAGGTAATAGTTCCTTTATCTTCATCAGGAACTAGTATCCAAGTACAGCACTGCTCGAAGATTGGATTAATTGCAGCAGTTTGAAGGGGATTGATATGATGCCTTCTGATGAAAAGATTCAATTTTCAACTTGAGTCGATATTACAAAAGCTCATAATTAATGTTCATTTGAAGGAAAAGTCACTAATGACAGGTCGATAATTGTGACCTTAAAAAAGTCTCAGGGGGATATATATGATAATAACTTAGCAGAATCAGGCTTCAAAATTAAGTGTCAAGAAGACGAAGGGTAGAAGTGCACAAATACCTCATATCCATAGAGAGTTGAGTTCTGTGTTCCTTCTTCGTCGGCTGCATGTCTGGAACTACCTCTAAATAAAAAGGCAATCAAAAACGCCCGCCAATCTCATCGCTGGCGGATAAAAACATCGATCAATTTGTTTGGTCTAAAGAAAGATAGTGGAGGGTCAAATCAGCCAATAAGGGGTTTGCTTATAATTGTAGAATTGCTCACGATATATCTATATACATGTGTGTGTGTATGTGTGTGTGTGTGTGTGTGTGTGTGTGTACTGACTTAGAAGCAGCCAAATGGGGTTAGAAGCGAGGTTAATGCCGTTTCGATCCCAGTCTAGCCGCATTAAATAGCTGTGATACAACGAAACAGTCTACCCGTGGATAACCAAAAATGCCCCCTTTCTTAGGTTGGACATGATTTAGCATCAGCCAATTGGTGTAGGGGTTAAAAACGCTGCCTGCCATATAAGCGGTTAAATTTCGATCCCAGTTGTTTATATAGCGGCATTGAGTATTTGTGATACAGAGAAACAGTCTGTCTGTGGATCACTATATATATATATATATATACTAGCAGAGAAACTCGATATTGCCCGGGATTGAATGATGCGAATGTTTCACACTCCCATATTTTATTGTCATCGGAATCGGTAAATCGTCTATTTTATAATCAAATCGATTAATTGCTTACTCTAGTTGGAGGCGCACCACGATGCACAAGGAAGAAGCTTCACATGCCTCTCTGCAGTGACTTAGTCCACAATACATTTAGTGTACATTGTACTGCAGGGAACCCACTGTTGATTAGATTAAATTGGTTTTATATAATGGCTTGTATTAAAGTTTCGAATGCAAAAGTCAAGTATCATGTTTTCAGTTGTGCTCTAAACAGAAACATTGATTTCGAACGCACCCTGCCATATTCTATAACTTACTGCTGATTTTATATGTTAAACCTTTCTACTTGTGCGATAATGAAACTTCTCAAATACACTTGTGCTAAACTTTATAATGCGTTATCTTTAGTCAACTTCGCCTGTTTCTTTTTACATCAGGTTTTATCGATTATGATTACTTATCGAAGATTTTCTGATACAAAACTTATCTAAGAACACTGCCAGATACATAAAGTACGTTTTTTGTGAAATTACAAAGAAATCAGCCCAGACGTTTAGGAGTCCGAAAGAAACACACACACACACACACACACACACACACACACACTCTCTCTCTCTCTCTCCCTCTTTCTCTCTCTCGCACACACACACACACACACACACACACACACACACACACACACACACACACACACAAAGTGTATATACTAGCAGGGAGACGCGACGTTGCCCAGTATTGAATGATGATCAATGAATGTTTCACACTGCCATATTTTTATTGTCATCGAAATCGGTGAATTCGCCCATTTTTCAATCAAATCTATTGATTGCCTGCTCTAGTTGGGGATAATGATAATAACAGTAATAGCACAAATAATAATAATAATAATAATAATAATAATAATAATGCGGAGAATAATACAAGACAATATAACGAATAAGCGTTACAGGGAATGAAGAACACCAAAACTACATATTTACAAGTTCTACACCACCCATCATGCATCCCCCCCATTGTTTCATCACCTTCCCCCCCCCCCCAAAAAAAAAAATGACACCAAAGGGCTGAGAAGGGTCAATAAGGACTGAAAGCCCGAGGAGCGAGCGCCAACCAGACCTCGGCTGGACAAGCGCAAAGAGAACTGGGACCTTGAGGAGGCTGAGTGCCACTCAAATTCCAGTATAAACCAATGGCCACTACCAGCGAGAAATCAATGGTTAGCGGCTGTTGCGATGATGCAAATTCATTTGCACATGCTATCGAAGGAGGTGGTGGGAGCTGGACGTCTGGGGAGACTTGTTGTCACTCAGCTTCCAGAGAATACCACAGGTTTCCAATCAGATCGTTTGTTGACTTGTATGAAAGCTCCATGTGAGCCAATAATAATAATAATAATAATAATAATAATAATAATAATAATAATAATAATAATATCAGGTGTATCTTAGCGAACTCAGGAATGTTTCGGTAAATGTGCATCGCCGTGCACCGGGAGGAAACTCCACATGCCTCTTCACAGTGACATAGTCCACAATACATTGTAGTCTATATTGCACTGTAGAGACCCTGATGTCTATTTAATAAATTATTTTTCATATATAATGGCTTGAATTATAATTTAAAATACAAATATCAAGTATCATGCTTAAATTGTGCTCGAAACAGAAACATTCATTTCAAACGCGCCCCTGTCATATTAAAGAATTCACTGTTGATTTTATATATCGGGTCTTTCGGCTTGTGTGGCAATAAAACTTCTCTCTTGTGATGTTTGGCTGTGTAACGTGTTAATTCTGGTCCAAATCGCCTATTCCTTCTTTCATCAGATTATTTCGATTATCGAAACTTATCGAAGACATTCCAATTCAAAACATAAGTACACTGCCAAACGCATAAAGTACCTCCCTGTGAAATTTCATAAACTTATCTATCTATTATAATATACAACTCAAATCGGCTTGCTTTGGCGTTGAAACCGTCCATCCGCTTCCGCTTTACAAGTTTCGGTTTTTGACTTTCGGTTTCCAAAATTCGGCACATGCTTACGCATAAAGAAAACGAAGCCATAAAAGCTTTTTTTTTTAAGTTCAACAATTTACTGGATCGCCTTTCTGATTTTATTTATTTTTAAATAGATTTATACATTTTATCTTTCTACACTCTTTACATAAGCAAAACGAATACAGTAGAACCCCGGGATACGGCATTAAAAATTAGTAACAAAATAAAGTACAGTATATAATACACATGTCTATGACAGCATAAATAACACCGTAGGACAGGATAAATATCGCAATCAGGGGGCGAGAAAACATCATATTCCAAATCAAAAAAAGTTATTTCTGATTTAATTACAAAATGCCCTGGAAATGTCACTTCTGATTAATTATAAAATGCCCTGGAAAATGTCCATTCCGATTATTTTTTTTGTTTACTTACCTCCCCAAAAGGGCGGAATTGGACATGAGGTCGGTTATAAATTTAGGGGGAAACCAGCTCCCCAAAAGGGGCACTCTGGTCAATAACAAAAATAAAAATTGTATCAGTAATGAAAGATTTCTCCTCCATTAACCAAGACCAAAAAAAAAAAGGGGCGATTTAAGTCACTGGAATGCTGAAACTGATACTACACTCAGAAATTCATGTTGAAGCAATGGTTGCTCAATCCTAACCGTATTAATGTTTTTATGTATTACTTTCGAAAAGCTGCTGAAACAGTTTATGATTTAGACATTACTTGATTTCAAGTATATTTTAAGCAGTGGGTTACAGGATATGAAGTCAGTCCCGGAAATTAATCAAACCGTTTACGATTTAAACATTATTTCATCTATATTTTTAACAGTGGGGTAGGGGATATTAAATCAGTCCCGAAAATGGGTGAAAACATTTACGCATTACACATTACTTTATTTAATGTATATTTTTAATATTGAGGTGGGAAATATGAAGTCGGTTCCGGAAATGGCTGCAACCATTTACGTTTTGGACATTTCTTTATTTAATGTATATTTTTAACAGTAGGATCGGAGATAAGAAGTCGGTCCCGGAAATGGCTGAAAAAGTTTACGATTTACACATTACTTTATTTCATGTATATTTTCAACAGTGGGTTGGGGATTATAAGTCAGTTCCAGAAATGGCTGAAGCAGTTTACTATATAGACATTGCATTATTTCATGTATATTTTTAGCAGTGGGTTTGCGATATAAAGTCGGTCCCAGAAATGGCTGAAACAGTTTACTATTTAGATATTACATTATTTCATGTATATTTTCAGCAGTGGATTGGGGATATAAAGTCAGTCCCGGAAATGGCTGAAACAGTTTACGATTAAAACATTACTTTATTTAATGTATATTTTCAACAGTGGGGTGGCAGATATGAGGTCAGTCCCGGGATTGAATGAGATGTGCAAATATATACTATCAGAAAGCGTCGCCCAGTATTGAATGAGAAAGGTGGAAAACATAGTAGCAAACTACCCAGTGTCGCCTTGGATCGAATGAGATAGGTGAAGGATATATATAAGCAGAATATGTGGCGTCACTCGGCATTGGATAAGATAGGTGAAACATATATATTATGAGAATACCCAGAATTGATTGATTTGTTTGTAATGAAATAATCAGTCCAGGCAATATATCAAAGTTATTATTTAAGTAAGGGGAAGCGACATAGTGGGTTAAAGTTATGAAAATTATTGTCAAAATTAGTAACATATCCAAGAATTATGAAAAATGATGAAATGTGAGTTACTTGATTGGTGTGTTTGTAATGATATAATAAGCCCAGACAATATATCAAATATATTATATAAGTAGGCGGGGAGAGGCATAATGTAGGTTTTTGATTATAAAAATTATTGTCGAAATTAATAACATATCCAGGATTATGAACAAAGATTAAATGTGAGTTAATCGATTATGTGTTTATAATAAAATAATCAGCCCAGGAAATATATCAAAGTAATTATCTTAGTAAGGGAGGGCGATAAGGATGGTTTAAATTATGAAAAATAATTGTCGAAATTAGTAACATATCCAAGAATTATGAAAAATGTAATATGTTATTTGATGCATTAATGTGTTTGCAATGAAATAATCAGACCAGACAATATATCAAAGTTATTATTTTAGTAAGTGGGGCGATGATGTGGGTTAAAATGATGAAAAATGATTGTCGACATTAGTAATATATCCAAGAATTATGAAAAATGACAAAATATGAGTTGATTGGTGTGTTTGAAATTAAATAATCATCCCAGATAATATATCAAAGTTATTATTTTAGTAGTAGGGGGTTGATAATGTGGGTTAAAATATTAAAAATAATTGTCGAAATGAGTAATATATCCAAGAATTAAGAAAAATGATTAAGTTTGAGTTAATTGATAGTTGTGTTTTTTATGAAATAATCAGCCCAGACAATATATCAAAGTTATTTTTTAGTAAGAGAGGGTGATGAGGATGGTTTAAATTATAAAAAATTATTGTCGAAATTAATAACATATCCAGGAATTACGAAAAATGACGAAATATGATTTAATTGATTGGTGTGTTTATAATAAAATAATCAGCCTAGACAATATATCAAAGTTATTATATAAGTAAAGGGGAAGGATATAAGAAGGGCTAAAATTATGAAAAATTATTGTCGAAATTAGTAATATATCCAAGAAATACGAAAAACTGATGAAATATTAGATAATTGATTGGTGTGTTTGTAAGGAAATAATCAGCCTAGACAATACATCAAAGTTATTATTTAGTAAAGAGGGAAGCGCGCAAATGTGGGTTAAAATTATGAAAAATGATTGTCGAAATAAGTAACATACCCAAGAATTATAAAAAATGATTAAATGTGATTTCATGCATTAGTGTGTTTGTAATAAAATAATAAGGCCAGACAATATTTCAATGTTATTTTATTAAGGAGGGGGCGATAATATGGGCATAAATTATGAAAAATTATTGTCAAAATTAGTAACATACCCAAGAATTATAAAAAATGATGAAATAGAGGTAAATTGATTAGTGTGTTTGTAATGAAATAATCATCCCAGCAAATGTATCAAAGTTATTATTTTAGTGAAGTTGACCGCCAACGTTGGTTTAAATTATAAAAAAATATTGTCTAAATTTGTAACATATCCAAGAATTACGAAAAATGATTAAATGTGAGTTGATTGATGTTTGTGTTTGTAATGAAATAATCAGCCTAGACAATATATCAAAGTTATTATTTTAGTAAGGTGTGCTATATGGTGAGTTTAAATAATGAAAAATTATTGTCAAAATTAGTACCATATCCAAGAATTATTAAAACTGATGAAATGTGAGTTAATTGGTATTTGTGTGTTTTTTTTTAAATAAAATAATCAGCCAATACAATATATCAAATTTAATATTTTAGTAAAGGGAGGGGCGATAATGTGGATTGAAATTATGAAAAATTATTGTCGAACATAGTAACATATTCAATAATTATGAAAAATGATAAAATGTGAGTTAATTGACCGATGTGTTTGTAATGAAATAATCAGCCCAGAAAATATATCAAAGTTATTATTTTAGTAAGGGGGCGATACAGATTTAATAAAAAAGTAGAATAATATGATTCTACCTTCATTCATGCTGAACAGAACGCTCACAGCATTCCCGGCAACAATATATTACATATGAAAAATGCTGCTGTGGAATTTCCACAGGTCCCGCTAGTATATATTTGTGTTATTTTTATTATCATTATAATAATCGTGTGTGTTATTATTGCTATAATTTCTTCATATTATTATTATTATTATTATTATTATTATTATTATTATTATTATTATTATTATTATTATTGTTATATTTCTTCTTCTTCTTCTTCTTCTTCTTCTTCTCCTACTTATTATTATTTGTGTTATTATCATTATCATTATTGTTTGTGTTATTATTGTTATAATTTATAATAATAATAATAATAATAATAATAATAATAATAATAAATATTATTATTATTATTTGTGTTATTATTTTCATTATCATTATTATTTGCATTGTTGTTATAATTTCTTCTTCTTCTTATTATTATTATTATGTTATAATTATTATTATTATTTGTGTTATTATTGTTATGTCTTCTTTTTGTTCTTCTCATCATCATTATCGTTATTAGTTGTGCTATTATTGTTATAATTTCTCATCATCATCATCATCATCATCATCATCATCATCATCATCATCATATAAGTTATTTTTATATTCTTCTTATTATTATAATTATCATTTGTATTATTATTATTATTATTATTATTATTATTATTATTATTATTATTATTATTATTTTATTTTAGATGATTTACATTTTTTATAGAATTTTTCAGTTTTATACTATTATATTATATATTTCTTTATGTTCATGGGGTTTTCTTCCAATACTGTCGCTTTTGAATTACGTTATTATAAAAATCTCTACAATCCGTCATAATGTTTTCCACTTTGTATTTGGTACTTGACACATAAAAGACATTATTGTAACTCTTTGCTTAAATAATATATCATCTTGTTTTATATAGCTCTTATAACCATTTCTCCGAGTAGATTATATTACATCTTTCCGCCTATAATCTTCCTTTGCTGTATACTCTTTTGATATCTTCACCTAGGTGTTAATCTTGTATTTAAATATTATTTACTAGCAGTTCCCCCCGGCTTTGCTCGGGCCTAAGTACTATTCATAAGGTTATGTGCATATGTATATATTAAAAAATGTGAATATGTAAACTAATGGCTTTCTGTATAATAGTCTTCCTTAACTATCATAGAAAAAAGACAGACAGACAGACAGACATTTTTACTTTTATAGATATACTAGCATTTCAGTCCGGCGTTGCCCGGGTGTTTGGAGGTGTATGTTGAGCAAAAAAAAAAAAAAAAGCTGTCTTTTAACTTTGACTCGTATTATGACCCCTTAACATTCATTGTTTGGGGCTCAAATCAAGGTATTAAGTTAGATCCATGTCCAAGAAACCTATATCTAAAATTTCAAGTGTTTCGACCGAAAATGGTCAGAGGAGTTTGGTAGAGTTTTCAAAGGTCAAATCGTTGATTTTTGACCCCTTAATCGCCAAATTTTTGGCCGAAAACCGATCACTTTTATTTCCCCAAATCTCAGATTCTTGTATATCAAATTTCGAGTATGTAGACTTAAAATTGACAGAGTTATTGAGTAGGTTAATGTACACACACAGACACTTTCACTTTTATAGATATACTAGCAGGGGTGCCCGGCGTTGCTCGGGTGTTTGGAGGTGTATGCTGTGCAAAAAAAGCAAAAAAACAAAAGAAATGGTTAATTTTTTAAAACTTTGACCCCTATTATTACCCCTTAAAATTTATTGTTTCGGGCTCAAATCACTTTATTAAGTTAGATCCATGTTCAAGGAACCTAAATCTAAAATTTCAAGTGTCTAGGCCCAAAATTGACGGAGGAGTTTGGTAGAGTTCTTAAAGGTCAAATCGTTGAAATTTGACCCCTTAACAGCCAAATTTCTGGCTGACACCCGTCACATCGATTTTCCCAAATCTCAGTACCCGGTATTTCAAATTTCGAGTCTATAGACTAAAAATTGACTAAGTTATTGCGTAGGGAAATGTACACAGACAGACACACACACAGGCACACAGACAGACAGACACGTTCACTTTTATAGATATATAGATAGATAATAGATTATTGCATGATATAGCCTGTATAAGCATTTTTCTAAATATATTTTATTTGCTTTTTCATAGCATAAAATGTTAATTTGCAATATAATGTTTCAGTTTCTTCACTTGGGTGTAGATCATATATTCAATGTTTCTTTTTGATATATATATATATATATATATATATATATATATATATATATATATATATATATATATACTCTAGCATTTCAGCCCGGCGTTGCCCGGGCGTTTGGATGTGCATGTTGAGCAAAAAAATCAAAACAAATGGTAGTAAGAAGGCAGGCTCGAACCCGTACCGCGAAGGAGGAAAAGAACGGGGGGGGGGACCTGACGTCTTTTCGGTTACGACCACAGCCAAACCTGAAGTGACTCATGTTTAAATTAAGGCTAGACAATCGAAAGGAGAGGATAACTTTAAAAAATATCGGCGAAAAAAAGTGACCCCCCATGTAGAAAAGTGCCTAGTTAAAGGAGAAGATATTAATGTTTTTAGCCAATTTTTTTATATTTGTCGTATGAAAGGTCGAATTTTCAAACGATTCTGATCTTGGTAAAATCCGTCGCCTTTGTCGAAAGTGTTAAGCACACATGCAAACACACTTACATACATACATTTATATATTGGTAACTGAAAATTTTCGACCCAAACCAAAGAAAAAGCTTGCCCTATCTCTGAATACACTTTATGTAAAATTTCAAATATTTAGACCAGAAATTGTCTGAGTAATTTGGTAGAGACCGCAGAGGTCAATTTTTAAAAAAACTTTGACCCCTATTATGACCCCTTAACATTTATTGTTTTGGGCTCAAATCAAGTTATTAAGTTAGATCCATGTCCAAGAAACCTATATCTAAAACTTCAAGTATTTAGACACAAAATTGTCAGAGGAGTTTGGTAGAGTTCTCAAAAGTCAAATAGTTAAACTTTGACCCCTTAACAGTCAAATTTCTGGCCGAAAACCAATCACATCGATTTTCCCAAATCTCAGTACCCGGTATATCAAATTTTGAGTCTTTAGACTTAAAATTGACTAAGTTATTGCGTAGGGAAATGTACACACATACACACACAGACATACAGAAAAACACACACACACAGATGCACAGACACGGCCACTTATATATATATATATATATATATATATATATACTAGCAGTTTAGCCTGGCTTTGCTCGGGCCTTATATACTGTTCATAATTTGCCCTACGTTTCAAATATTTAGACCAAAATTTGTCTGAGTTATTTTGTCGAAGCTGCGGAGATCAATTTTTTAAAACTTTGACCCCTGTTTAGACCCCTTAACATTTATTATTTTAGTCTCAAATCAAAATACAAGTTTACCCATGCCCAAGTTACCTACATTTAAAATTTCAATTATGCAGACCTAAAATTGGTGGAGGAATTTGGTAGAATCTGCAAAAGGTCAATTCTTTCAACTTTGACCTTTTTGCAGCGAAATTTTCACCCCAAAATTGATTAATATGCTTGCCGCATATCTGAATATCCGTTATGTATAAATTTCAAATGTTTAGACCCAAAATTGTCTGAGTAGTTTGTTAGACACTGCAAAGGTCAAATCTTTTGAACTTTGACTCCTTGGCAACTCAAATTTTCGACCCAAACCGATTAAAAAGCTTGCCCTATCTCTGAATATCGTTTATGTAAAATTTCAAATGTTTAGACCAGAAATTGGCTGAGTAATTTGGTAGAGATCGCAGAGGTCATTTTTTTTTTTTAAATTTGACCCCATTTTTTACTCCTTAACTTTAATTTTTTGGGCTTAAATCAAATTAAAAAGTTTGATACATGTCCAAGTAACCTGAATTTAAAAATTTTAAGTGTTTAGACTCCAAATTGGCGGAGGTGTGTGGTATGGTTTTCAAAGGTCAAATAGTTGAACTTTGACCCCTTGACAGCGAAATTTCTGGTCGAAAACCTATTAAAATTAATTTCCCAAATCTCAATACTCCCTATGTCAAATCTCAAGTATCTTGAACGAAAACTGACATAGTTATTTGGTACGGAAATGTACACACACACATACACACCCAGACATTTTCACTTTTATAGATATATAGATATACATATATAAACAGCAAAAAAAAAATGTAATGAGTTTTTCTTTTCTGTTTCTTCTTTATGATTTTACTCGACGCGATATTCAGACTTTTGCAGATTTGCATAAACAATCCGAGATATGTTTATTTCTGTTTGTTTATGTATGTATGAAACGGACCGTTAACTCATTGAATCTCGTGAATCTTGCCAAATGAATAAACACTCATTATAATCAACATAGTCTATGAGCTTAATTATTATTATTATTATTATTATTATTATTATTATTATTATTATTATTATTATTATTATCATTATCATTATTATTATTATTATTATTATTATTATTATCATTATTATTATTATTATTATTATCATTATTATTATTATTATTATCATTATTATTATTATTATTATTATTATTATTATCATTATCATTATTATTATTATTATTATTATTATTATTATTATTATTATTATTATTATTATTATTATTATTATTGAAATTGCATTCTTCCAAAAGGCATTTAAACTTATAAATAACGTTTCTTTCGATTGGTCGTGTCTTCTGCTAGTTCGTGGGATTCTATCTCCGACCACGCTCCAAACTCCATAATTCATGCACGATGTAAGCATCCTAGACTTGAGGAAGTAAATTTGTCAGGAGGCTCTGATGACTTTTGCAAGCCTTTCGTGGCCTACCAACTAATCTGATTCACAGGGCAGTAGCACCTACACCGTTACTGGTATGGCGCAAGTAGAGTGGTGGCCAACTGAAGACGTGACTCGCAACGGTCAAAGATGACTTCGAAGCTATCAC
Organism: Euprymna scolopes; assembly: GCF_053919585.1. NCBI lineage: Eukaryota > Metazoa > Mollusca > Cephalopoda > Sepiida > Sepiolidae > Euprymna > Euprymna scolopes. The sequence continues at coordinate 42,220,020 of NC_136498.1, read as the reverse complement.
CAGCTCTGGCATCTTCGGTATGTGGATAGAATTGCGATTGGCTGAAGTATGCAGAAACGTCAACAGTGGATAGACCAGGATGAACTTACTTGACTCGTGATGCGGTAAATTCACTTGAAGACCGCTGAACCCATTATGAATGCCATCTAGGTGTATCAGAATTTTTGTAGGAATTTTTGACACCCCTAACACGAAACTGCGAATAAAATATAAAAAACTCGTAATTTCTCTTTTAAAAGTGGGTTGTTTACTTTCTTTATGGATTATACTTCCAAAATAAACTATTAAAGTTGTATAAAAAGTAATAGAAATATATATATATATATATATATATATATATATATATATATATATATATATATATATTTAAAAACAGTAATGAAATTAATTGAATTTTACGAGCTCAGTATTTTTCAATTTTTAAACTTTAAAATTTATCAAAATTTTTCTATTGATTCAATTTTTACAATATTTCCAGGGCCAATCTGAAATTTTATGCTCTTTCCAATAAACTGAATATACTATTTTAGACAAACGTTTTTTCTAAATTCACGCCCCCCCATTTTCAAGTGTTTATTAAAAAGTAAATAATTAATTTACTCACAAAAGTTTTATACATCACAAATTGAAGATAAAAGATCAATAAATAATATATTCAACTTTAAAACAAAAGAAGTAGTGTTTTTTTAGAAATTTACCTGTAAAGTCCGAAGTTTAAAACCTTTTTTTTTTAAAAAAACAAAACACTTGTTTGTTTTTTTAATGAAAACTTGGTCCTTGCTCCATTAATTGAAAAAAAAATTAGGGCTTGAATTAAATTTTTCGAGGAGTTATAAGCTTGGAAAGACGGGGTAGACTTATTCAATATTTTTCATGAAATTTCTGACACACCTATGCCATCACAAGTACAAGTAAGCACTGGTTTATATGTCACATGTCTATATTTGTAAACTTTATTAAACTTTTCACCTCTGTTAATCCGAGTTGCAACTGTTGCCTTCCAATGATTGCGTCAATCGTAAGTGCTACTAAATAGGGAAACTGTATTCGCGTTGGAAATCCAAATTTCATCCTTGTTATTTAATTATTAGTTGTAATAAAGCAAATTCTGTTATGTTAAATAAATGTTGCGTTCATATATAAAGTTTATAAATCCGTTAAGGCATTTTACTTCGTTTCAGTTCTTAAATGTGAATAACTTCTGTTTGCTCCTATATATTCCCTTTATAACGTTATATTTTGTTACGTATTTACTTTGGTTCAAGTTATGGCTCATCAACTGTTCTGGACTTTACAACAAATATTCTTACATCATTGCGATAAGATATCATGTGACGTACCTTTTTGTATTCTCTTACTTCGTAGCAACGCTCCATCGTGTCGAGTTGCGCCTGCACCATCCTTCGTCGTTCTCTGCAAATGAATGCTTTTGTAGCACGCTAATAAATTGATGCGAATCACTTTTTTAAAAAATAAAGTCGAGCTTTATTTTTGCTTATAACTAGGCCGAAGTCGTGTCGCCAAGTTCTCGATAATTCTTCATCTTAAGGAGGATGGATTCTTGCCACATTTCCACCGCAATATACGTGTTCCTCGCTACCGGGAAACAACTGCCATGTTATTTTCTCCCTCTCACGAGACTGACTATAACACTCTTTTCAAATCTCACTCCCCGAACGTGAATCGCTATAACATATTGGGACCCTGCGAGAGGAAAAGCCAGGTACGTTAGCTAGTTTAGTTATGCAGTTTGCATAGCTGAGCCAGATTGATACAAAAGAAAATTTTAAACAATATGAAAAGTGAAATAGTTGAAACAGATAACAGCAAGTATTTACGTTAGCAAAAATAAAATACAGGAACAAGAATTGACTTTTTTCAAACGTAAAAGCTGCCATAAGCAAGATCTGGGAACGGCGGTGTTTTGATTTATATCTGGGTTAACTATTGGATCGGGATTCGATTTTAGTTACTGAGAGATTCGCTTGACGATATTATCGTCGATTTAGGTTCCCGGAAACCAAAGGGACATTTGTGGTCGAGATGTAGAAACTAGCAAACACACACACACACACACACACACACACACACACACACACACACACACACACACACACACACACACACACATATATATATATATATATATATATATGTCGTATAATTGAACTGTTACGGATATGTAAAACACCCCCAGCACGTATTGAGATTATACGTACCTTTAAGAGACACGTATTAGTGTATGTGTTCCCATTTCCATGTAAATAAGAATAATATCAGATAAGTGAAAATGAGATCAGTATAAGCCTAGAATCGAACCCTGTAGGCAAAGTTAAGAAATGGAATGTTAGAAATTAAGTTTATTGTTAGTTCTTTTAGAAATCTGAATATTAAATATGCCAGTAAAAGAATGAACAATGTAAATTAAATTATATTGTTTAAAATAGGTTAGATTAGAATTGAGGATTCTTTTGTTTGTCAAAAGTGTGTTGGACAAACATATGTAAAACCATATGAAATTAGTCACGTTAGAAAACACACTTCTGGCGTCACAGACAAAGGACATTTCTCCATATAGGTTCAGGTTATGGGTTCAGTCAGCCAGAGAAGTCAGTCAGAGAGTTGACCAGCCAAGAGTTGACAGTGAGAGAAAAGTCCCCTTAGAGGCGAAGGGTAGAAGATTAACTATGTAGATACAAGCGGAATTCCTGACGTCATCGACCGGCCGATCAGGAATAAAGAAGTCATCATTATGTTGTAACTCTTGTTTTGTGTCATCCTTCATCACGAACGAAAGGTAATTGTATTTATCATTTTATAATGAACATTGTGTACCCCTCTTTTAACGATTATGTATTTCCCTTTCTCTGTGTTAAGAGCTTGCTTCATATATCACCCAGCCCGTATTTAATATGAAACCTCCAAGAATTGTCACAGTCGTCGTCATGATGTAATATATATAAATGTCTTCTCTCCCTCATCATCACTATCGTTATGAATTTATTACATGAGTCCCGTTATGTATGTGCCCCAATATGAACCCCGCGTCATCTTTTAATAGGAGTCCCCGTTAATGTACTACACAACATACACATAATGAATATGACGACAAAGCGCAGCGCACTGTATACACACATTGTTAAAGACTATATATACATCACTATGGTGACACGAAGCGAATAATATACATAAATGATTAAAGACTATCCACACATTTATTATAGCAAGTGTTGATGTACGTATGTTAGATATGTATCGATTTGTAAAGAACTGATATATAGCATGTAACATCTCGTTACAAATCTCGCCAACCTGCCCCTGTGACATCACAAACCGGCGACATGACCCCATTTTCAAAACAACCTGTAGGTATGTTCGCGACATATTTTTGAACTCGAATAACTTTCCAACTAAAACAATGGGACACAAATATATCTCTGATGTGCACACCTAAAACTGTCAGTGTATCGACGTAGGGCTCTACTACATAAAAACTTAGCCGATGCCGATCAAAATAAGGAAATGAAAGGGGGCGATCCTTGTCTTCGATTTATGTAAGACTAGCAGGGGTACCCGGCGTTGCCCGGGTGTTTGTAGGTGTTTGTGGTGTTAAATAAAAAAGAAACCGGGGGGGGGGTAGGATGGAACCCGAAGCCTTGAGGGTAAGTTTGAAAATAAAATCAGCCAGCCAGAATGAGTCAGTGAAAGATGTTTGAAAGTCGTCGAGTGTTACAACGACGATGTAAGCAAGAAAAAAAACAACGTTTTAATAAGCGGGGGGGGGGTAATCAAAACATAAAAAAACACAAAAAAATCTAACGTAAGTCAAACGAACGTTGAAAACAGAAAAACGAACACGTGAAAAATGGCTTAAATGAGCCTGTTTCGATATTAAAATTTAAAAAATCGGTGGATACCCGGGTGTCGCTAAGAATAAGCGAAGTAAAAAAAAAAAAAAGAAAAAACCAGGAAAACGAACGTTACGTGAAAAATGGCTTAAATAATACAGGGTTCAATATTTAAATTTAAAAAATCGAAAAAAAAACCCATCTTATACCACGATTCGAACCCAAAACGTCCAGAAAATGAACAAACGCGTTAACCACCTGCACTAAAGCGACGCAGACTAAATTTATTCGGTTTTTCAACTATTTAAAGTAAATCAGGTCACGACGTCATGACGTCATTTGACGCATGCGTAGAATCGGTCATCGTTACGAGAAAGCCGTTTTTGTTGAACCCCCACCCCCTGTGGAAAATTGTCGATTTCGGGGTGAAAAACTTAACATTTTTGTCCAATTTTTCGATATTTTTCAAGCGAAGGATGGGGCTTCGATATGATACCGAGTTTGTGAATTTTCGTCGCGTGTGTCGAAAGTTTTCAGCAGAGACACAAACATACACACATACATACACACAAACAAACATACATACATTTTCGCTTTTATATATATATAGACTAGCGAGGGTGTTTGTAGGTGTGTATGAAAAAAAACAGGTGCCCGTGAAAAAAAACAAAAAAAACAAAGCCTTGACGACGCGCAGTTGGAAAATAGTAAAGTGTGAAAAAAAAAACAAAAAAAACAGGTGCTCGTTTTTGATTGACGTGACGGCGATAGGTATTCAACAGTAAGCATTTTGTGCGGGACAGTTTTTAATGAGGTCAATAAATCGGTTTGTTTATTTTCAAAAACCCGCTCCCACGTCTGATATGACGAAGTCGAAAAACGTTCACTGGCTCTGGGCCTGTTGGATTTATTTGCTTCCCCACTGAGCAAATTAGTCATAAGACCGTTTTTTAATGGGGAGAGAGAGGGAGGGGGGAGGGAAAGGGGGATCCAGCTCCCGAGAGGTGGGAAATGGGAGCTGGATAGTAACTGTGGTCTGTAGGGTGATCCCTACATTGACCAAGTTTTGATATGTGGGGTTACCCCCACATATGGTCTTTGCTAGTCATAGCTAGTCTTTGCTTGCAGCATCTGCCGGAACAGATACTACACTTTGTTTATTTATTTGCTTCCCCACTGAGAAAATTAGGCAGGAGGCCGTTTTTTAATGTGGAGATAGGGGGAAGGGATAGGGAAAGGGGGATCCAGCTCCCGAGAGGAGGGAAGTGGGAGCCAGATTAGAAACTGTTGGTATGAAGGGTTGCCCCTTCAGTGACCAAGGTCAGATATGTGGGGTTACCCCCACATATGGTCTTTGCTAGTCATACTAGTGTTTGCTTGCAGCATCTGCCGAAACAGATACTACACTTTAATCTTGTCCCCTGTGCCGCCGAAGCGGGGGGGGGCTGTTTGGATTTATTTGCTTCCCCACTGAGCAAATTAGGCACAACACCGTTTTTTAATCTGGAGATAGGGGGATACGGGGAGGGAAAGGGGAGACCAGCTCCCGAGAGGTGAAAAATGAGAGCTGGATTAGAAACTGTTGCTAGTCATAGTTGGTCTTTGCTAGTCATAGCTTTGCAGCATCTGTCGGAACAGATGATATTTATTTGCTCCCCCACCGAGCAAATTAGGCACAAGGCCAATTTTTAATGTGAGGAGTGAAGGGAGGGGGAAGAGGAAAGGGGGCCCGCTCCCGAGAGGTGGGAAAATGGAGCTGGTTAAAGGTCAGGCATGTGGGGTTGCCCCCACATCTGGTCTTTGCTAGTAATAGCTAGTCATAGCTTGCAGTATCTGCCGGAACAGATGGTATTTATTTGCTCCCCCACCGAGCAAATTAGGCACAAGGCCAATTTTTAATGTGAGGAGTAAAGGGAGGGGGAAGGGAAAAAGGGGACCAGCTCCCGAGAGGTGGGAAATGGGAGCTGGTTAAAGGTCAGGCATGTGGGGTTGCCCCCACATCTGGTCTTTGCTAGTCATAGCTAGTCATAGCTTGCAGTATCTGCCGGATCAGATACTACACTTTGATCTTGTCGCCCGGTCCCCGGAGGGATTTGGGCCTGTTTTGGTTTATTTGCTTCCCCACTGAGAAAATTAGGCACAAGGCCGTTTTTTAATGTAGAGAGAGAGGAAGTGGGGACGGAAAGGGGGATCCAGCTCCCGAGAGGTGGGAAATGGGAGCTGGATAGTAACTGTGATCTGTAGGGTGATCCCTACATTGACCTAGTTCAGATATGTGTGGTTATCCCCACATATGGTCTTTGCTAGTCATAGCTACTCTTTGCTTGCCGCATCTGCCGGAACAGATGATATTTATTTGGTCCCCCACCGAGCAAATTAGGCACAAGGCCAATTTTTAATGTAGGGATTGAAGGGAGGGGGAAGAGAAAAAGGGGACCAGCTCCCGAGAGGTGGGAAATGGGAGCTGGTTAAAGGTCAGGCATGTAGGGTTGCCCCCACATCTGGTCTTTGCTAGTCATAGCTAGTCATAGCTTGCAGCATCAGCCGGAACAGATGGTATTTATTTGCTCCCCCACCGAGCAAATTAGGCACAAGGTCGATTTTTATTGTGAGGAGTGAAGGGGAAATGGGGACCAACTCCCCGGGGCGTAGAGGAGCTGGATAGTGACAATTGGTATGAAAGGTTGCCCCTACATTGACCAAGGTCTTATATGTGGAGTTGCCCCCACATATGGTCTTTGCTTGCAGTATCTGCCGGAACAGATGGTATTTATTTGCTCCCCCACCGAGCAAATTAGGCACAAGGCCGATTTGTAATGTGAGGAGTGAAGGGAGGGGGAAGGGAAAAAGGGGACCAGCTCCCGAAAGGTGGGAAATGGGAGCTGGTTAAAGGTCAGGCATGTGGGGTTGCCCCCACATCTGGTCTTTGCTAGTCATAGCTTGCAGTATCTGCCGGAACAGATACTACACTTTGATCTTGTCCCCCGTGCCGCTTAAGCGGGAGGGGCTGTTGTATTTATTTGCTTCCCCACTGAAGAAATCAGGCACAAGGCCGTTTTTTAATGTGGAGTGGGAGGGAGGGCGGAGGGAAAGGTGGATCCAGCTCCTGAAAGGTGGGAAATGGGAGCTGGATTAGAAACTGTTAGTATGAAGGTTTTCCCCTTCAGTGACCAAGGTCAGATATGTGGGGTTACCCCCACATATGGTCTTTGCTAGTCATACTAGTGTTTGCTTGCAGCATCTGCCGAAACAGATACTACACTTTGATCTTGTCCCCTGTGCCGCCGAAGCGGGGGGGGGCTGTTTGGATTTATTTGCTTCCCCACTGAGCAAATGAGGCACAACACCGTTTTTTAATCTGGAGATAGGGGGATACGAGGAGGGAAAGGGGAGACCAGCTCCCGAGAGGTGAAAAATGAGAGCTGGATTAGAAACTGTTGATATGAAGGGTTGCCCCTTCAGTGACCAAGGTCAGATATGTGTGGTTACCCCCACATATGGTCTTTGCTAGTCATAGCTAGTCTTTGCTTGCAGCATCTGCCGGAACAGATACCCCACTTTGATCTTGTCTCCCGTGCTGCTGAAGCAGGGGTGGGCTGTTTTATTTATTTGCTTCCCAATGTAGCAAATTAGGCACAAGGCTGTTTTTTAATGTGGAGATGGAGGGAAGGGTGGCACCAGCTCCCGAGAGATGGGAAATGGGAGCTGGATTAGAAACTTTTGGTATGAAGGGTTGCCCCTGTAGTGACCAAGTTCAGATATGTGGGGTTGGCCCCACATATGGTCTTTGCTAGTCATAGCTAGTCTTTGCTCACAGCATCTGCTGGAACAGATGGTATTTATTTGCTCCCCCACCGAGCAAATTAGGCACAAGGCCGATTTTTAATGTGAGGAGTGAAGGGGAAATGGGGACCAACTCACCGGGGAGTAGGGGAGCTGGATAGTGACAATTGGTATGAAGGGTTGCCCCTACATTGACCAAGGTCTTATATGTGGGGTCGCCCCCACATATGGTCTTTGCTTGCAATATCTGTCGGAACAGATGGTATTTATTTGCTCCCCCACCGAGCAAATTAGGCACAAGGCCGATTTTTAATGTGAGGAGTGAAGGGAGAGGGAAGGGAAAAAGGGGACCAGCTCCTGAGAGGTGGGAAATGGGAGCTGGTTAAAGGTCAGGCATATGGGGTTGCCCCCACATCTGGTCTTTGCTAGTCATAGCTAGTCATAGCTTGCAGTATCTGTCGGAGTCGACTCCAGGGTGTGTCCATCCGGATGTTTGACGTTCGCAATATATTTGTCCGAGCCACGCCTAGAAACCTCATGGCGCATGTCTGCATCAGAATTGACTGCTTCGTTGCCTATCTTTCTAAGCCTAGCTCTAACTACTTGGCCTTCGTAATGCTCGCTAGTCTCCCGTAGAAGGTCCTGCTTAGCTAGTTCCTGACTAACCCTATTACCCTCCCCCGTAGCCTGGGCTAGTTTCTGCTCTAGCTGCTTCTTCGTCTTGGCCTTATCTAGTGCGAGGCGCTTGACGGAGAAGCTTCTGATCTTTGCTTTGAGACCTAATCACCACTTACTCCCGGTAACCGCCCCCACTAGTGCCTTTTTAATCAATTCTCTTAACTGATCTTGGAAGTCTTGTATCTCCAGAAGGGAGGTGTTTAACTTCCAGTACCCCGCTAACTTAGGCCTATTTCCTAGCTTCAGCCGGGCCATAACTAATTTATGGTCCGTCTGGCCTAGCCAAGCGAACGTGGGACAAGATAAGAAGTCTACTTCGCCTCTCCTAACTAACATCCTGTCCAAATAGGTATTTGGATAGGAGGAAACGCTATTGGTCCACGTCCACATCTCCCGCCCCGGATGCTCGAACCGAAACCTGTCGACCAGACCGCATCTAGCCATCAGATCAGCCAGGCTGGACTCGCACCTCTCCGATCCTCTAGCATCGCCTCCTACCTTATCTATCTCGGGGTCTAAGATGGCATTCCAATCTCCTATTAGCACTACCCGCTTCCGACAATCTACAAACGCGTCAAGCTGACTGAAGAATGAGACCCTCTCACGAGCGGTGCTGGGCGCATGAACCGTGATCACCCGAAACACAGAATCTTTTATGGCAACATCGGCCACAACCGGCCTGCCTACCGCATCTCTATGGACAACGTCGACCATCGCCGACAGGGTACGTTTAACCAGCACGGAAACTCCCTTCCCCCGCGGGCTGCCATATGCTGAGAAAACCTCAAAATCTCTGGCCAGCACCTGACAGTCCACAGAGGAAACGAAATGCGTCTCCTGAATCGCAGCCACATCCACTCCCAGGGACAAGAGGTCGTGCCTGAGGCGAGCCGCCCGGCCAGGTGATCTCAAGCCCCTCGCATTCAAACTAGCCAAATTCAAAGCCATGGTACCTACCTTAGGGTGTGTCACACTCAGCTCCGAAGTCAGCTGGGGAGAGGACGCCGACGTTATGTGCCATGCTCAAGGTGGTCAGGTTTTTCATATCCTGACCTTCTCTCACAATGCCGCCGATGTCCAAAGGATAAATTAATTTTATGGCCCTGTAGAGTGATGGATAGACCAACACGGGGACCCTTCCTTTGCATTGTTTTGACAGTTCATCAAGAGAAGGGTCATTTTTTTTCACCAGTTCAATTCCCGGAAACGCCCCTTCAGCGGCCTGCAGCCTTGTCCACAAGTTGGTCTTGCAGGCCTCTGGAGTTCTGACAAAAGTTATTAGGAGTGGGGCGTCCGGGAAATTTGAGGGGATATTTACATCTTTCCCCTCTATCTGTTTGTAATCGAGCAGAGGTTTTTAGTTTTTCCTCTGCCGATGGGAAATGTTTGTGGCCACAGATAGAGGGTCTACATTACATAGTTCCTCAGGGGCAAGGACCTTTAGTCTGGTTGGTCTGCAAGAGGCAGAGGAGTCCCTCCCCTCCCTTGGTTCATTCTTTTCCTTTTCTTTTTGAGGTAGTGGCTCAGTTTGCCTTGGTGTGGGGACGGGTGTTTGTGTGGTGCCTGGTGTTGGTGTTGGTGTTGGTGTGGTGTCTGGTGTTGGTGCGGTGTTTGGTGTTGGTGCGGTGTCTGGTGTTGGTGTTGGTGCGGTGTCTGGTGTTGGTGTGGTGTCTGGTGTTGGTGTGGTGTCTGGTGTTGGTGCGGTGTCTGGTGTTGGTGCAGTGTGTGGTTTGGGGGTGGAAGTGGATTTTGTTGTTAGGGGTGGTGTATGTTCACAGGGAGTGGGGGCCACCTTTTCTTCCTCTTTTCTTCTTTTGTTTTTCTTTTTCATTCTTTCGAATGAACCGGGGAGAGGTGAGGTTGAGTTCCTCTCCCTCTCACTTGCGGATTCATCCTCAGAGGAGCAGTCTTTTCTCCGCTTGATCCCCGTCTCGATTGGTTTGGGGACTGTTGGTTGTGTCTGCTCCTCTATTTGCTGCTGCAGCTGTTTTTGTTGTTGCTGCTCTCGCTGGTGTCGTTGCTGCTGCTGTTTCTGCTGCACTTGCTGATTTTGCTGCTGCAGTAGTTGTTGCTGCAGTTGTTTCCGCGGCATTGGCTGCGGTGGCTGTTGCTGTTGCTGCATTTGCAGATGCTCCTGCCTCGATTTTTGGGCTGGTGGTGGGACGGTGGCAGAAGGGATTATGTATTTCTGCTTTTGTCTCACTACCGTGCTCTATTGTTCCCCATTGGCCTCCTGGGTGGTTTGGGTTTTCCTTGGAGCTGGGGTTGGTGCTGCAGTTGCAGGGGTTGTTGCCGCCTGTTTTGGTGCGGGCGTTGTCTCAGGGGTTGTGACCGCCTTTTGGGTTGTTTGATTAGGGGTTACCCTTTGGGGGCAACTCCTAGCCATGTGGCCCTGCTTTTGGCAGAACCAACAGTGTGGACGACGGCCCTCCACCACTACCGTTGTGCTGGCGTCTTTGTATGTCAGCAGCGGTGGTATTGCTCGAACACCCTCCCTCTTCAGCCTCATTGCTATTGTGTAGCAGCCCAGGTGAGTCCCAGTTTTTGACCATACTGGGGTCACCTGTTCTACCTCACCGTACTGGCTGAAGAGGCATCCTAATACTTCCGCAGGTATTTGGGTTGGCACATTAAATACCTGCGCCCGAGTCCTTCTCTTGCCCTGGTATTCAGGTATTAATTTGACTTTCACATGCTTTATTTCTTGGAGGGAGAGTCTCTCCGCATTATCCTTGGTGGGTAGGAGGATGTCCTACACAGCGAAGCTCCTCTGGTACAGGTATAGTACTGGGATGTTAAGTTTGTGGAGGAGCCCTGCCATGTCTTCCTTCTTCATCCCTAGGAGGCGGTTTTCCGGTATATCCGAAATGGCAAAGGACAGAACTCTGCCCTCAATTGCCTCCCAGGCACCTGGTATGGGTTTTATATCTGCCCCCTCTATGTATTGTCTGTACTTTGTCAGGTACAGGTCTCTATACTCTTGAGGGGACAGTTGTTTTTCTACGGTCTTCCCCCACGCAGACCCTCTTGTTGGTGTTGGTATGGGGTCTTTAGTGGGGTTAGACCGTTTTTGGTCTTTTATGGAGGTCGCCCCTGCCTGTTTATTGGCGACGCTTCCTGCCTCCCCAGATGTCTTGGTGAGTCCTTTTGTGGGAGTGTCACATTTTTGGGCGGCGGCTCCCTTTTTAGTGTCTTTTTCGGGAGCAGCTTCCCGTTTTGGGGAGTCGGCCTCTTGGGGAGCTTGATCTTTTTTGTTTACTTTGAGGCCATCTGCCCCTTCCTCGTTTGTGAGGTCCAGGCGGTATGCCCCCTCATTTTCTTGATCTGCTCCCATTTTGGGAGAGCAGCCCTCCTGGGGAGCGCTGTCCCCTTTATTGTCCTTTTGGTCTGGCACCTCCTCCTTTTTGTGGTTGGAGTGAGATGCTACGACCGATTTTGGCTTTGCTCCCCTTTGGGGGAAGTCGCCCTCGGGGGGAGCTGTTGTTAAATTTTCCCCCTTCTGGAGAGCGTCCAATGGTGTCATACCCGGGCGGTACGCCCCATCAGCAGTTGTTTTTTCTCCTGTTGGGGATTCGTCCTCTTGGGGAGCAGTAGCCCCCTGGCTGGGGGTATCCATATTGGTGGGCCCCTGGCTGACGGTATCCCTATTAGTGGCCCCCGGGCTGGGGGTGTCCATTTTGGGTCCCTCTTTTAAAAAATTCACTGAAAAAAGTGACGTGGAATCAGCGTCCAAAGTTGGGAGCCGACCTTGGCGCCAAAAAGAGGTGGCGCCAAAAGGCAGCAAGAGGAGAGATATAACTAAGCGAGGGAGTGGGAAGTTAGTGGAGGGAAGAGAGAAGATGTTTCCGACCATCCCTCGCGGGAAGATCGTAAATTATCAGCTCGGATCCCCCTCCCCCACGGGGAGGGGGAGAGCAGAGAAAGACAGACAAAGTTGGGGTGCGGACAGAACGCGACCCAAAAAGCTTGTCAGGTGTTCCGGGCACGAGAATGTGTCGCCAGAACAGCACTGCCTCGCACGATGTAGGTATCAGAACAGATACTACACTTTGATCTTGTCCCGAAGGGTCCCCCCGTGCCGCCGAAGCGGGGGGGGGGGCGGCTGTTTGGATTTATTTGCTTCCCCACGTAGAAAATTAGGCACAAGGCCGTTTTTTGATGTAGAGATGGAGGGAAGGGGGAGGGAAGGGGGGCACCAGCTCCCGAGAGGTGGGAAATGGGAGCTGGATTAGAAACTGTTGGTATGAGGGGTTGCCCCTTCAGTGACCAAGTTCAGATATGTGGGGTTGGCCCCACATATGGTCTTTGCTAGTCAGAGCTGGTCTTTGCTAGTCTTAGCTTTGCAGCATCTGTCGGAACAGATGGTATTTATTTGCTCCCCCACCGAGCAAATTAGGAACAAGGCCAATTTTTAATGTAAGGAGTGAAGGGAGGGGGAAGGGAAAAAGGGGACCGTTTTTAATGCGGAGAAGGAGGGAAGGGGAGAGGGAGAGGGGGTACCAGCTCCCGTGAGGTGGGAAATGGGAGCTGGATAGTAACTGTAGTCGTAGGGTGATCCCTACCTTGACCAAGTTCAGATATGTAGGGTTAGCCCCACATATGGTCTTTGCTAGTCATAACTGGTCTTTGCTTGCAGCATCTGTCGGAGAAGATACTACACTTTGATCTTGTCCCCCATGCCGCCGAAGCGGGGGGGGTGTATTTATTTGCTTCCCCACGTAGCAAATTAGGCACAAGGCCGTTTTTTAATGTGGAGATGGAGGGAATGGGGGAGGGAATGGGGGCACCAGCTCCTGAGAGGTGGGAAATGGGAGCTGGATTAGAAACTTTTGGTATGAAGGGTTGCCCCTTCAGTGACCAAAGTCAGATATGTGGGGTTGGCCCAACATATGGTCTTTGCTAGTCATAGCTGGTCTTTGCTTGCAGCATCTGCCGGAACAGATACTACACTTTGAGGTATTTATTTGTCCCCCACTGAGCAAATTAGGCACAAGGGCGATTTTTAATGTGAGGAGTGAACGGGAAATGGGGAGCAACTCCCTGGGGAGTAGGGGAGCTGGATAGTGACAATTGGTATGAAGGGTTGCCCCTACATTGACCAAGGTCTTATATGTGGGGTCGCCCCAACATATGGTCTTTGCTTGCAGCATCTGCCGGAACAGACGGTATTTATTTGCTCCGCCACCGAGCAAATTAGGAACAAGGCCGATTTTTAATGTGAGGAGTGAAGGGAGGGGGAAGGGAAAAAGGGGACGAGCTCCCGAGATGTGGGAAATGGGAGCTGGTTAATGGTCAGGCATGTGAGGTTGCCCCTACATCTGGTCTTTGCTAGTCATAGCTAGTCATAGCTTCCAGTATCTGCCGGAACAGATGGTATTTATTTGCTCCCCCACCGAGAAAATTAGGCACAAGGCCAATTTTTAATGTGAGGAGTGAAGGGAGGGGAAAGGGAAAAAGGGGACCAGCTCCCGAGAGGTGGGAAATGGGAGCTGGTTAAAGGTCAGGCATGTGGGGTTGCCCCTACATCTGGTCTTTGCTAGTCATAGCTAGTCATAGCTTGCAGTATCTGCCGGAACATAGTGTATTTATTTGCTCCCCCACCGAGCAAATTAGGCACAAGGCCAATTTTTAATGTAAGGAGTGAAGGGAAGGGGAAGGGAAAAGGGGACCAGCTCCCGAGAGGTGGGAAATAGGAGCTGGTTAAAGGTCAGGCATGTGAGGTTGCCCACACATCTGGTCTTTGCAAGTCATAGCTAGTCATAGCTTGCAGTATCTGCCGGAACAGATGGTATTTATTTGCTCCCCCACCGAGAAAATTAGGCACAAGGCCAATTTTTAATGTGAGGAGTGAAGGGAGCGGGAAGGGAAAAGGGGACCAGCTTCCGAGAGGTGGGAAGTAGGAGCTGGTTAAAGGTCAGGCATGTGGGGTTGCCCCCACATCTGGTCTTTGCTAGTCATAGCTTGCAGCATCTGCCGGAACAGATACTACACTTTGATCTTGACGCCCGGACCCCCAAGGGGGTGCAGGGGCTGTTGTATTTATTTGCTTCCCCACTGAGCAAATTAGGCACAAGGCCGTTTTTTAATGTGGAGAGAGAGGGAGGGGGAGGGAAAGGGGGATTTTTCTCCCGAGAGGGGGGAAATGGGAGCTGGATAGTAACTGTGCTCGTAGGGTGATCCCTACCTTGACCAAGTTCAGATATGTGGGGTTACCCCCACATATGGTCTTTGCTAGTCATAGCTGGTCTTTGCTTGGAGCATCTGCCGGAACAGATGCTACACTTTGATCTTGAGTCCGGAACCCCCGAGGGGGTGCAGGGGCTGTTGTATTTATTTGCTTCCCCACTGAGAAAATTAGGCACAAGGCCGTTTTTTAATGTGGAGAGAGAGGGAGGGGAGAGGGAAAAGGGGGATCCTGCTCCCGAGAGGTGGGAAATAAGAGCTGGATAGTAACTGTGGTCGTAGGGTGATCCCTACCTTGACCAAGTTCAGATATGTGGGGTTACCCCCACATATGGTCTTTGCTAGTCATAGCTGGTCTTTGCTAGTCTTAGCTTTGCAGCATCTGCCGGAACAGATACTACACATTGATCTTGTCGCCCGGACACCCAAGGGGGTGCAGGGGCTGTTGTATTTATTTGCTTCCCCACTGAGCAAATTAGGCACAAGGCCGTTTTTTAATGTGAAGAGAGAAGAAAGGGGGAGGGAAAGGGGGATCCTGCTCCCGAGAGTTGGGAAATGGGAGCTGGATAGTAACTGTGGTCGTAGGGTGATCCCTTTCTTGACCAAGTTCAGATATGTGGGGTTACCCCCACATATGGTCTTTGCTAGTCATAGCTGGTCTTTGCTAGTCTTAGCTTTGCAGCATCTGCCGGAACAGATACTACACATTGATCTTGTCGCCCGGACCCCCGAGGGTGTGCAGGGGCTGTTTATTTATTTGCTTCCCCACTGAGCAAATTAGGCACAAGGCCGTTTTAAATGTGGAGAAAGAGGGAGGGGGGAGGGAAAGGGGGATCCTGCTTCCGAAAGGTGGGAGATGGGAGCTGGATAGTAACTGTGGTCGTAGGGTAATCCCTACCTTGACCAAGTTAAGATATGTGGGGTTACCCCCACATATGGTCTTTGCTAGTCATAGCTGGTCTTTGCTAGTCTTAGCTTTGCAGCATCTGCCGGAACAGATGGTATTTATTTGCTCCCCCACCGAGCAAATTAGGCACAAGGCCGATTTTTAATGTGAGGAGTGAAGGGAGGGGGAAGGGAAAAAGGGGGACCAGCTCCCGAGAGGTGGGAAATGGGAGCTGGTTAATGGTCAGGCATGTGAGGTTGCCCCCACATCTGGTCTTTGCTAGTCATAGCTAGTCATAGCTTGCAGCATCTGCCGGAACAGATACTACACTTTGATCTTGTCGCTTGGACCCCGAGGGGGTGCAGGGGCTGTTTATTTATTTGCTTCCCCACTGAGCAAATTAGGCACAAGGCCGTTTTTAATGTGGAGAGAGAGGGAGGGGGGAGGGAAAGGGGGGAACCTGCTCCCGAAAGGTGGGAGATGGGAGCTGGATAGTAACTGTGGTCGTAGGGTAATCCCTACCTTGACCAAGTTCAGATATGTGGGGTTACCCCCACATATGGTCTTTGCTAGTCATAGCTGGTCTTTGCTAGTCTTAGCTTTGCAGTATCTGCTGGAACAGATGGTATTTATTTGCTCCCCCACTGAGCAAATTAGGCACAAGGCCGTTTTTAATGTGAGGTAAAAACCAGCTCCCCTAAAAGTAGGCAAAAAGGGGGCACTCTGGTTACCAAAAATAATAATTGTCCCAGTATAGAGGGCTTCCCCTCCATTGACTGGCACAAATTATCCCAAGTGCAGCATCTGCTGGAACAGATACTACACTTTTATCTTGTCCCCCGTGCCGCCGAAGCGGGGGGGGGCTGTTGTATTTGTTTGCTTCCCCACTGAGCAAATTAGGCACAAGGCCGTTTTTTAATGTGGGAGGGGGAGGGAAAGGGGGATCCTGCTCCCGAAAGGTGGGAAATGGGAGCTGGATAGTAACTGTGGTCGTAGGGTGATCCCTACCTTGACCAAGTTCAGATATGTGGGGTTACCCCCACATATGGTCTTTGCTAGTCATAGCTGGTCTTTGCTAGTCTTAGCTTTGCAGCATCTGCCGGAACAGATACTACACTTTGATCTTGTACCCCCGTGCCGCCGAAGCGGGGGGGGGCTGTTGTATTTATTTGCTTCCCCACTGAGCAAATTAGGCACAAGGCCGTTTTTTAATGCTGAGAGAGAGGGAGGGGGGAGGGAAAGGGGGATCCTGCTCCCGAGAGGTGGGAGATGGGAGCTGGATAGTAACTGTTGTCATAGGGTGATCCCTACCTTGACCAAGTTCAGATATGTGGGGTTACCCCCACATATGGTCTTTGCTTGTCATAGCTGGTCTTTGCTAGTCTTAGCTGTGCAGTATCTGCCGGAACAGATACTATACTTTGATCTTGTCCCCTGTGCCGCCGAAGCGGAGGGGGGGCTGTTGTATTTATTTGCTTCCCCACTGAGCAAATTAGGCACAAGGCCGTTTTTTAATGTGGAGATGGAGGGAGGGGGGAGGGAAAGGGGGATCCTGCTCCCGAGAGGTGGGAAATGGGAGCTGGATAGTAACTGTGGTCGTAGGGTTATCCCTACCTTGACCAAGTTCAGATATGTGGGGTTACCCCCACATATGGTCTTTGCTAGTCATAGCTGGTCTTTGCTAGTCTTAGCTTTGCAGCATCTGCTGGAACTGATACTACACTTTGATCTTGTCGCCCGGACCCCCGAGGGGGTGCAGGGGCTGTTTAATTATTTGCTTCCCCACTGAGCAAATTAGGCACAAGGCCGTTTTTTAATGTGGAGAGAGAGGGAGGGGGAAGGGAAAGGGAGATCCTGCTCCCGAGAGGTGGGAAATGGGAGCTGGATAGTAACTGTGGTCGTAGGGTGATCCCTTCCTTGACCAAGTTCAGATATGTGGGGTTACCCCCACATATGGTCTTTGCTAGTCATAGCTGGTCTTTGCTAGTCTTAGCTTTGTAGCATCTGCCGGAACAGATACTACACTTTGATCTTGTCGCCCGGACCCCCGAGGGGGTGCAGGGGCTGTTGTATTTATTTGCTTCCCCACTGAGCAAATTAGGCACAAGGCCGTTTTTTAATGTGGAGAGAGAGGGAGGGGGGAGGGAAAGGGGGATCCTGCTCCCGAGAGGTGGGAAATGGGAGCTGGATAATAACTGTGGTCGTAGGGTGATCCATACCTTGACCAAGTTCAGATATGTGGGGTTACCGCCACATATGGTCTTTGCTAGTCATAGCTTGTCTTTGCTAGTCTTAGCTTTGTAGCATCTGCCGGAACAGATACTACACTTTGATCTTGTCGCCCGGACCCCCGAGGAGGTGCAGGGGCTGTTGTATTTATTTGCTTCCCCACTGAGCAAATTAGGCACAAGGCTGTTTTTTTATGTGGAGATGGGGCGAGGGGGGAGGGAAAGGGTGATCCTGCTCCCGAGAGGTGGGAAATGGGAGCTGGATAGTAACTGTGGTCGTAGGGTAATCCCTACCTTGACCAAGTTCAGATATGTGGGGTTACCCCCACATATGTTCTTTGCTAGTCATAGCTGGTCTTTGCTAGTCTTAGCTTTGCAGCATCTGCCGGAACATAGTGTATTTATTTACTCCCCAACCGAGCAAATTAGGCACAAGGCCAATTTTTAATGTGAGGAGTGAAGGGCGGGGGAAGGTAAAAAGGGGACCAGCTCCCGAGAGGTGGGAAATGGGAGCTGGTTAAAGGTCACGCATGTGGGGTTACCCCCACATATGGTCTTTACTAGTCGTAGCTGGTCTTTGCTTGTCTTAGTTTTGCAGTATCAGCCGGAACAGATGGTATTTATTTGCTCCCCCACTGAGCAAATTAGGCACAAGGCCGTTTTTAATGTGAGGTAAAAACCAGCTCCCCTAAAAGTAGGCAGAAAGGGGGCACTCTGGTTACCAAAAATAATAATTGTCCCAGTATAGAGGGTTTCCCCTCCATTGACTGGTACAAATTATCTTAAGTGCAGCATCTGCCGGAACAATGGTATTTATTTGCTCCCCCACTGAGCAAATTAGGCACAAGGCCGTTTTTAATGTGAGGTAAAAACCAGCTCCCCAAAAAGGGGGCACTCTGGTTACCAAAAATAATAATTGTCCCAGTATTGAGAGTTTCCCCTCCATTGACTGGTACAAATTATTTTAAGTGCAGCATCTGCCGGAACAGTTACTACACTTTGATCTTTGCACCCCCGTGCCGCCAAAGCGGGGGGGGGGCTATTGGAAGAGCGAGTTTCGCTTTTTACTTATACCGAAAACCGAATGTAACGCGTGCCGATGCGGGAAATGTCGAATAATTAACGTGTGAAAGTCAATAAAATTAAATAGACAGGCGAGCTCCGTGGTTAAGTGTGAGATATTACAATTTATAGATGATATAAAAAGTTTTAAGAAGTTGTGAACCGAGCGAGCGCTTCTCTGAAAGAAGCTTTTTGTGGACATCGAGAAAAGCGTACATACATACATACATGATGATTGCAACATCTTGTCAGACGAGGGCCACTCCCTCAGACATTTAAAATCCATGAGCCCAAATGTCTGAGGGATTATCTATACAAATATGATGCTATAGAGTCTTAGCTTTGTACGACAGCTAAGTCTCTCTCTCGGTTCAAAATGTTGAGATCCAGCAACAAGCAAGAGCAAGATAGCCAGCAACAAATTAAACTGCAGACCAGCTTAATGCGGGTACTGGTCTTCCGCTTTATGGTTTTTTAAATCAGAGATTTCCTTCTCCTAGAAAGGTTGCCTTCACCACGGCTCACGGGAGCCCTCTCTACCCGAATACACATATACACACACACAAATATACACGGTGCTAGTTGGCCGTTGACCCAGAAATAGAGTTCATTCGCCCTTTGGATGGTCTTATTTTTAATCTTTCAGGGAGACTAGCTGCCCTCCTCACCAAACAAGTCTGGTGGGGGAACCAGTTTAGTCGCCAGTGACCCGACCATGAGGCAGGTAGTACTGGGTTACATGGTACCAGTAGCATATGACATGACCTGACATACATACATACATATATACTTTTTCGCTTTTATATATATAGATGGTGGGTAACAGGCAAGATGCAGCAGCAGGTAATAAAAGGAAATAGTTAAAAAGAAAAATCCGAACCCAGTCTGCTTCGGTTTATATTGACTGTTTCTAGTAACCCTTTAAGGAAGTAGTAAATTGGTTTACCTGTTATCCAATCAACACGGCCCTAAAACGGGGACAAAGGATACCACCATTGACCAATCAACCAGTATTATAAATTAAAATAAACATAGCACAAAAATGATTCAAATCTTTATGCAATCTAAATATTATCATGTTTGTCATAAGCTGTAACGTGATTTTTTTTATATCGTAAAAAGGATGAGAAATAATGATGACATTCGAAACGAGTTGAAATAAATAACACATAAAAGATATGGAAACACATTATGTTATTTGTTCGCTTTTTTTTTTCTCTATAAAAGTGAACACACGTTTATTCAGCACGATTTGACAATCACTTATGCACATTTCATTTGTGTGATGAAAAGGATCTTAATCTTAATAATAATAATAATAATAATAATAATAATAATAATAACAAAAAGTAAAATCACACAAAAATTTGATATTTATGAGCAAAAATATTGCGGCTTAATCTACTTAGTTTGCGTTTTCATGAAAATCACTCAAGACAATGCATAAAGCCACTTGATGTAAGGAGCTAGCAAGAACGGAAGCTTATTATCGCAAAGACAGGGGATGCCTCTTGACATTAGTCTTGAAAAAGACCAAGACTGTAGGTAGAGGGAAAGCAGTGAGCAGGAAGATATTTTCACAACTTTGCAGTTCTTGGACAAAATCTACTGGAGTAGGAAGCTGTATTGCAATTAATGTTTTAATTAATTAGTTTTGTCCTGTTATCAGTTAATTTTGTCTTCTTTTTATTATTGATGGTTTTCGTTTCAATTATTCGAATTACAGATAAATTCATACTACATAAAAATTCAATTTCGAAATGATAGCGAGCGGATGAAGCAAGATAGTTTATAATACACTGAACTCAAGAATGCACCGGATTGTTTTATCAGTCATGTTATTGATGCGCAAGATCACCGAAATTAAGCGACAATTAGCCTGGCTAATACCAAAGGGATGACCATTTGGGAATGCTAGGCGCTGCATATGTTCTCAATTTACATCGATATTGTTTTCAGTCGTCCTTAATTATATATACTTACAACTGGAATTAAAACAGTTCCGCAACAGGAGAGGCATGGTAGGAGATTGAAACAACTGTTCCCACAATAATTTCACATGTAGACACTCTTCAGTAGATATCCATACTCTGACAAGATTTAACAGAGTCGTTTTCATTGACTTGCAATCATAAAAAGTTTTGACTCTTCAAATATCATACCGGCTCACCCAAACAACCCCACCGGAATGTATACGTATATATGTATATCGAAATATTATATTGGACCAAAAACATGCTTAGCTTGCAATAATATTAAGCATGCCTTTACTTTTTCAGAAACATTCCTGTTAGAATTGGTATACATTCATTTCCTATTTCTTGTCAGAATAGTTCACCAAATGTATACTATCACGTGCTACGAAGTTCAAATCCTATCATATCTATTGTGGTCATTTACGTCATAAAGTAAAACAGCAGCAATATAAGAGGCAGATGTATGAATATACCTATTTACTATGCCTCCCCACGGGACAGAGTTAGACACCAGGGTCGTTTTTTAACGTGGAGAAAAGGTACAAAAATAAAAATTGTCTCAGTCGTGAAGGATTTCTCCTTCACCGAAAGAGAACAAGAAATAGAAGTGCAGCATTTGAAGAACAGATACTACACTTTGATCTTGTCCCGAAGGCCAAGGAAAAGGCAGATGTATGAATATAGAGCAAGAATAGTAAATTTCTACGTATGGTGAAATTTTCCAAATACGTCATCCAGTAGTAATGTTACAGGCACAGAAAGACGCTAAGCTGACGTGGCGAAGGGGAAGAAAAGATCTATACGTTTCGACGACTAAAGCAGAAAATCTGTATGTGTGTATGTGTGTGTGTGTGTGTGTGTGTGTGTATGTGTGCGTGCGTGTGTAAGCGTGCGTGTATGAGTAAGAAAGGAGTGACAAAAGCGGGTTTAGAAAGCCGCTGCTTTCCTCCAATAAGGTCGGATTTGGATGTTTCATGTGTATGCATATATGCTATGAAGAAGGAATATCACTCAAAAAAGATATTAGGTTGGTGCAAAAATAATATCGTTTTTTTTTTGACGTTTACCTTCATGTAAAAAAACAACATTATTTTTGCACTAACCTAATATTTTTAACGCCCAATTTTACACGTCGACGTTTCCGTATTAATATATTAATAACATTTATGAAAGCTATTACCGAGACGAAGACAACGACGGACTAAAAGGGAAAATGGGACTACCGAAATTCGACCAACCGATTCTGTGGACGATGTGGACGCAAGTGTCGGGATTGAAGAACATCCCAGCCAGGTTAGACTACGATTCTTTTTTAATAGATATAAAATAACTTTCCCAAATTATTGATTTACCTAAAAAAGACAAACTAAAATAATTATTCGCACATGTCAAAGAATGAACTCGCACCGCTTCTGTTCCAGAACTTACTTCTTGGCATGCCTTTTCTTTTTTCTTTTAATCTTTTGTATATATATATATATATATATATATATATATATATGTGTGTGTGTGTGTGTGTGTATATCGATATATGATATTGGAGCCTAGCTTGCAATAATATTAAACATTTCTTTACTTTTTCAGAAACATTCCTGTTAGAATTGGTATACATTCATTTACTATTTCGTCTCAGAAGTAGTTCACCAAATGAATACTATCACGTGCTATAGTTTCGACTATACGAATTTCAAATCCTATCATATCTATTGTGGTCATTTACGTCACAAAGTAAAACTGCAGCAAGATAAGAGACAGGTGTAAGAATATAGGGTAAGAATAGTAAATTTCTACGTAGCTTCAAGGAATATAAAAATCCGCTTGCAGTTGTCAAGAATGTCCAAAAAGTCGCAAAGTTAGATCTCCACATTTCATTTCCTCTGATGATATGTGCCTTTATTGAAAATCCATGGATTAAGGAAATCAACATAACCCCTTCTATATATTCCTTTTGTCAAAAAATAAATTCTTAATTCGAATATATGTTTCTATATGTTGTTTTTTCAGAATTTAAATACAACCACTTAACTTATATATTGCTCTAGGCTTAAATATTGAGCTTCTCCTTTTTGGCCAGGATCGCCCGAAAGTATTACTTCAAGTAATATCTATCAGGATCTTTCATCTGATTTCTAATCAGTATCTTATCTCGATTATATATATATATATATATATATATATATATATATATATATATATATATATATATATATATATATATATATATATATATATAATTTAAATATAAAACTGAAATTTGAGATCTAACTTTGAGCCTTTTGGACATTCTCGACAACTGCAAGCGGATTTTTATATTCCTTGAAGCTATAATCGATTTATGTTCCAGCAAAATCAGATCGTTCTTCACTCGGAAAGGATTTGCGCGTTTGAGCTGACATTGAAATTTAGAATATTTGTTTTTTTTTTAAATAACAAACTTTTCATTGCTTCTTGGATTTACCATCGAGTGAGTCGTCATGCATTCTGGACCGCCTATATTCGGTTTGTCTTTATCTTTTACACATTATTTAACAGATATGAACATATGTTTTGCATGTTTTGACGAACCATCATAAGATTTTGTTTCATTTATAATGCCATAACCAAAAATTCTCAGCTCGGCTATAATAAGAATAATTTACTATTTTTTTTTCCTCTGAAGAAAAGAATAGAATTCTTTGAAACTCCGTGGAATAAGGATGTCTTAAATATTGTTCTTGGAATATTCTGTCGAACAATAAATTTCCTTGTAAATTTTAATTAAAAATCTTGATTTCTTTTCATTATATATATATACAGGATGAGACACCCCCACCAAAAAAAAGCGGGCCCCAACTCTAATTAGGCCCCGTTTCTTTGGTTATAACTAGTTTATTATATTCAAAACATCACATCAAAATACTAGGGTCTTTGACCGGTTTTTTCTCCGTTCTACAGCATATGTTCTAGATGGCCTCCATTTAGCTTTTGTTTTTTTTTTTTTGGGGGGGGGTCACCTGTATATATATATATATATATATATATATATATATATATATATATATATATATATATATCTTCTATAATATAAAGCTGAATGTGCGTGTGTGTGTGTCTGGCCACGAATAGGCTCCTATATACTTGACTATTTCAAAAAACTGATTACATATGATGATAGAAGATGTATCGAGACAGGAATGGGTATGTTTGATCTGGCAGAATGGTGGTTCATTCAAATTGTGGGGTCTGCGTTCGTGCCTGGTCCACAAAGTATGGAAATAAAAAAATTAAAAAGAAAACGTTTACAAGTGTTTTTGATATAGATGTGCATAAGAATACTTTGATAAGTATGTTTTAACTTAAATAGGGATGGTATAATAAAATTGTGGGGTCTGCGTTTGCGCCTGGCCGCCATAGAATGGAAATAGGCACAAACTTTGATAAAGACTTTTCATATCTATCTGCGTAAGTATACTTTGATAATTATATTTTAGTTTGAAGAAATATGGTATAATAAAATTATTGGGTGTTCGTTCGTGCCTTACCTCCATAGAATGGAAATATGCCCCAAAGTTTAACAAGGTTTTTTAATATAGATCCACAGAATATTGTGATAAGTGTTTCAGTGTGAACAGGTAAGGTATAATAAATTATGGGGTTTATCTATTTTATTTTTACTTTCATCATATTTTGCTTTGGTTTTGATACCCTCAACTTCGAAGCTATCTCTTTACAACCCTTCCTTTTCATAACCTATCATACTTTCATAAATCAGAGTCCATTTTCTGGAGGCTGTTTTTGAACCCAGTCAACGACGGGTACTTTTGCTAGTATATATATATATATATATATATATATATATATATATATATATATATATGTGTGTGTGTGTGTGTGTGTGTGTTTGTGTGTTTTAGGACGATTAATCGGAATCGGGAATCGGGAAAATTTGTGCCTATTTTCCAATGCCAAAAAATGAGTCTTTTAATTGCCTTTGTTATTTGAGGTTGTTCAGAGTAAAATCTCCCGTTGTTGTAGTAATGTTACATGATAAGGGCTGTCCCCTCTTCATGTAAGTAAAAAAATAAGGAATTAGTTAAATGCAAATATGAAATAGGATAGTCAAGGATTCGAACTTGCGAAGCTAGATTTGAAATTGAAAATTCCAATCATAAGTTAAGATAAATACAGAATGTTATTGAAATAAGGAATGTGGAATCGCATTTGTTTAGCTTACATATCAGTTATTGAAAAGAAATGTTATAATGAAATTTGTTTCTGTGAAAATTAAAATAAGGAATTTAATCGTCAATTGAAATTGTAAACATATTTTGTAAAGAAGTTATTTGAAAAATAGGTTACTGAACTTGGGGTCACGTCAAGTTTGGCCACATGACGCATGTCATCCAACGTGCTTTATGAGCACATGTTTAATCATGCGATGACATGACGAGTTCTCAATATAGGTAGAGTTTTAGACGAGTCTGGAAGAAGAGGAGAGGAGTCGAGGGAGAAAGAGTCGAGAGAGAGGTCAGAGACGGCTGCTGACTTCAAACCTTGGAAGCGAAAGGTTAGAGAAGAAAAAGCCATGTAAAGAAACTTTGAATTCCTCAAGCGAAATCATGGACCGGTCATGAAATAAAGGACGTCATCATCTTTGTGTATCTGATCTTCGTGTTGTGATTCAACAGAAAAGGTATTGCCCATTTATATTATAAGAACTTTGTGAAAATTATCATCTCAAAAATAGGTAAGAAATATATGTGTCATTGATTATAGAAACACTCCCGACATACAGAACTGTCAAAAGTATAAATGTCAAACCCTCGGTCTATCTATCTATATATTAAATCTCCTCTCATTGTGTAGTAACATGTACACTGTCTATTATATATATATACAGAACTGTCTGTTTCTTTATATATACCCTGTTTATATCTCCAATATGCTATCTCTTACAACAAAAACATCTTAAGACGTATGAATACTCAACACATGAACACTTTTAAGACTGTCTCTAGATATCACTCTAAGACATTCTAATACCACCAGTATATAACATATACACAAATTTGGTACTTCTAATAATAACACCCATCACGTAACAGTAATGCTCGAATAATACATAGTTATTGATTTGAAACTATCGGTAAAACTAAAATCTATAGATCACCCCCTACAAGTGTATTCTTATACAATATGTGTTTTTAAGGTAACCGGGAAAAAATAACGACTCTATAGCTAAATATTTTTAGATCTATAACGAATCGGAATCGGAAATGTAGTAAGGAATCTGTAGTTGTATCAGAATAGGGAAAACTATTGGAATCATCCAATCACTATATATATATATATATATATATAATTCATCTGTTCCGGGAATGAAGTTGTCTTTCCAGAGTTACAATGTACTACAACCGGAAACATCTGCTCGTACCTGATTGTTTCTATGGCAACGAAAGCAGGATGTGGGGAAAAAGCTAATATTTCAACACTAACACGTGGAAACAATATATTGAAATAACTACATGAAAGTCGGTCCTTATGTGAATAAGATTTAAAAAGTGTAAATGTCTAAGTTTAGATTTTTTCATCTATAAAATAAAATAAATGAGATGTCTAAAAATAAAGCAAATATCGATATATGCACGCATGATGTGTGTTTGACATGAAACAGGACTTAGTGTTCTATAAATAGCTGCAGAGCCCATTTAAGGGGATTCAGCTTATTAAAAAGAAGCGATTTTTTTTTTTTTTTTAGCTTTTTAGCTTTTTCTTTTTATTTTCACCCCAAACAAGGTAAAGTGCCATTTTGATGTAGGGGGCTACTATCGGGGGACATAAGTTGCAGGGATGCTATGTAGGAAGTTGAGCAGCAAGATGTTTGTTCACATTACACTTGAACTTTTGCATGTCAGTACAGTCGAGAAAGTAGGAACCCGGAAGAGAGTTCTGAAGTCTTGCTGTTCTGGAGGAAGAAACTATTAGAGTAGAAGGCTTTTTTTCTACATCTAGGGATCTCTACTGTGTAGGGGTGGGATTTTGCTGCTTGTCGGGTTTGTCGGGGGTATTTACGTCGTAAGGATACAAGGGCCTGTAGTTCGTCAGAGCATCCGCCATTAAAATACTTGTAGAACAGGCAGAGGGATGCAACATTTCTATTTCTCACAGCGACTCTGGCAATGCTGAAGATGGAGGTCTTCCTCTAATGTTTCTGCCATTTTCTTATATGTGTTCATTTGTTTTCCCCTCGTTTTGTTATAGAGCATGCTGTCATCAGCAAATATAACCATCAAACAGACAATGTTATCAGAGAGGGCATTTATGAATATTAGGAATAATAAAAATTCCAAGGACAAACCTCTGATGTACACCCACATTAATATCATATTGTATAGATCACGGTCGTCGAGGACAACCTGGATTTAATTATAGTATTTGTCCAGTAATACAGTATGATCTGATTTTCCTGAGAAGAACAATGTGCCATACCCTGTCAAAAGCCTTAGGTATATTTAGGACTTTCGCTCTACTCTGCCATGATTTGTCCAGTGTATAGTATATACGTTCAAAGATTACAGTTAGGATATCTATTGTAGAACGGGCTTGCTTAAATCTACATTGTTGGTCGGTCAGAAGTTTAGAAACTTGTCAGTTTTTCGGCAGATTCTTGTAAATTGGTACCACAGAAGCAGTTTTCTTGCAGTCAGAAAAGCAAGATTCGTTAAGGCATTTGTTGTAAAGTTTGAAGAGAACTGGAGCAACCTCAGCATAGCATTTTTTTATAGCACAACCGGGATGAGATAAGGTCCACATGCTTTTGAGGTGTCTAGATTTTTTAAATATCATGCACATGAGATTTTCAGATTATCTAGTGTGGCGTCAGTCTGCAAAAGAAAGTCAGAGAGGGAGTTGGTTTGCTGGGTCCAATGTGAAGCCTTTTGAATGCAGGCATATATCTCGGCATCCAAGGAGCCATCCCTGGATAATACAATTCCAAGGTAGACATCTACCACTTCAAGCCTAGTACCATTAACCAAGATGCTTGGTTCAATATACTCCTCTCCAGGGGGAGGCGTGAACATCACCTTAGTTTTCTTCAAGCTGATTTTGAGCCCGAATGCTCGTGAAAAATCGTTCATAATCACCTGCATGTCAAACTCAATGTGAGCGAGAAAGTCTGCTTCATCTGCATAAATAAGTTACCTGATCAGATCTTGGAACACTTTTGATTTTGCATTGAATCTCCTAAGGTTAAAAACCTTTCCAGATGTCCTGAAGTGTAATAGAACACATACAACTTGAGAATGCATACCTCAACAAAATCGCAAAATAGATAAAAAAAAAAAAAACAGTTGAGGCAGGAATATCTCTACATCCTTGAATGCAACTCTAGCTTTCATATTCTGGTGCAATTCCCTAAACATATGCACAAATGTCGGCGGACAACCAAGCTTACCAAGCACCCTTCACAAAGCATCTCTATTAACTGTGTCGAACGCTTTTGTCAAGCCCACAAAGACCTGATACAAGAGTACTTGTTGCTTAATACATTTCTCTTGTACCTGGCGAGCGGAAAATATCATATCCACACAACCTCTTACTGATCTAAAACTGCACTGACTTTTAGACTCTACTAATGGGCAGATTTACTCTTGCAATCGGTTTGATAAAACTCGTGCAAGAACTTTACCAACAGACTCAAGAAGAGTATTTCCATGGTGATTGTCACAGACCGATTTTTTTCCTCTATTCTTGTAAAGAGTCATCAGAATTCCATTGATCCAGTCTTGTGGAATGGTTTCACCTGATTTCTGCACAATGAGGTCAAAATTCGCCCGACACACATCCCCACTACTAGTTTTCATGATCTCCACAGGTATGTGTACTGGTGCTTTTCCAGTTTTGATTTGTGTCACAGCCTTATCCACTTCATTCATTGTTGGAATGTTATCCATCGAGTGCTTTATCTCTAATTGGCGTAAACCTTCAATCACGACCTCATTAACAACAGATGGATAATAAAAAAGGTCACGAAAATGTTCCTGCCAGCGCTCCAAAATTTTGGAAAGGTTCTTGATGAGTGGCATATTATCGTTTGACTTCAAAGGCACTCTATGGTGGTCGCCTGACTCCTCCCCAGTTTTCTAAGGAGATATTCACAGAACTCGTATTAATGTGTACTAAATCAGTGGAGTTTAGCTTTGCTGATATTATGTACAGTCAGGTCGACGGGGTCTCAATGGGGAGCTCATTGGCCTTAACTAGCTGATATTTTCGTCAGTTATTACGAATCCGTTCTTTTCAGTCCAGGAACTAAACACACGACGTATGTTAGATATGTTGGCGATACTTTTGCAATGTTTTCATCGCAAAATGAAGCGTCGGCATTTTCTAATAAGTTGAATTCCCTTCATGGGGCTCTGCATTTATTTTTAGCACACTAAGTCCTGCTGATTTGGTAACTCAGTTAAATGAATTAATCTGTATCCACACTTAAACCAAACTCTTTCCCTCCAATAGCTATTATATAGACATATAAATACACACGAATACATATAAATGTATCCTCATACGCACATATATTCATATACTCTGATAAGTTAATGAGTGAACAAAACAACAAATAAAACATAAATAAAATACAATAAAATAAATATATAAATCAATTAAAACCTGTACAAATGTAAATAGCTGCTAACGCATACACCGTCAAAAACATATATATTAGTGATGGGACGAATATAAAATTGTTCCTGATTCTGATACAATTACCCATTCTGTTCTAAATTTCAGATTCCGATACAAGTACGATTCCGACCCTTTAAAATTTCCTCAATATTCAAGTAGAGATTTGTTGCTTGCAAAAACATTGTTTAATTACTGTAAAATTCTGTGTAATGTATTTATTTTTGCAAAACACTGGATGGACTTGGGATGCGATTATTACATGAGTAAATCTCTCTAAATATTTTTCTCAGATGTTTTATTTGTAATTGATTGAAAGTTTTGCGACACATAAAGATTTATATTCCGTTTTAACACAAAGCTGATTTGCAAGATTCTTACTTAATGTTATTCGTTTTTTTTTTCATACTGATAAAAAAATAGTTGACGATTTGTATGCGCAATAAGAGAATAGTTTACAAAATCCTTCTTCCCTTATTAAAATA